>NC_081169.1:4954012-5254012 GCF_012432095.1 Onychostoma macrolepis
AAAATGACTTTGGTAGAAGTTGAAGTCACCGTTTAGAATATTACTTGAGTAAAAGTGTTAAAGTATGTGATATTTATTGTACTTAAGTATTAAAAATACAAGTAAATGCAAAATGGACTTCATCCGGTACTTAGTGTCTTTCATTCCAACATAAGAAAACATTTCTGGAATCTGCATCTGAAATAGCATTTAGATGTATTTACATGGATGCATTTAAATTGCAGTTACAGATGCATAAATAGGCCTAATGTTTTGTTTTTAACATAAAACGTTGAATACTGATATTTAAAATAATTTAAGACATGAAAAAAGTCAATGTGAAATTAAAACCGCCAGTAGGTGGCAGCAAGTGACTGTTAATGAGTGAGTCACTGAGATTCAACCGATTCATTCAAACGACTGATTCATTCAGGAACAAAGCATTGGACTGTGTTAATGAGTGAATCACTGAATAATGTATCATCTGATTTGTTTGTAGTAAACACCGTCCATTGCTCAGAGACGCAAAACAGTGCTGTGATCTTTGTTTGGAACAATTTTCGTTGGCAAAATAAGGAAAACAAGCAATATTATGTCTAAAATGTAAGTCACATTGCTTTACTGAACTATAAGATGATTATTAAATGTGTTATGCTTATATCTGCAGAAAAACGGTACTCTTTGTGTGATATAGATTAAGTTAACTATATTAAATTATATAAATATAAAAAGCACAGAGAAGCATTTTTGCCGTCTACAATTTAGAATGTCTGGAATGTTTTAATAGACTAATAAATCTCTGTGTGTGATTTGGTGATATAGCCTACTTGATAATGTCAGATCGCATATCATTACAACAACACTTACCATATTATAGCAGAAGATATACTGTATATTGCACACCCCAGACTCAACTTGAGTGGAAAATTAATCATCGGTTGTGTGAGCACTTATTTGCGCATGAGCAAAGGTGTTTTTAGGAGTCTAACTCGCAAGTGCCAGACCACTGATTCGTCAAACCTGCTTTCCTGCAGTCCGTGTTCTTCTGACTTCTGACTATTTTGTAGTAAGTAACGAATATGCTTTGGGGAAAGGTATCGGAGTAAAATAATACATTTTAATTAAGAAATGTAGTTGGCTGAAATATAAAAACTCAAGTAAAGTATAGATACTCCCAAAAAATACTTAAGTACTGTAACAAAGAATTATTACTTCATTACAATACACCACTGCTCATTACAGAACCTGGCATACTAAAGTAAATGCTGGGAAGAGTGTCTGGTGCTGCCCTCTTTTTTTCACTTTTTAGATGTGAGAACATTATTGATTTTTGATCTGATCAATAACTCACCATTTGCAATGGTCTGCGGTGTCCCAGAATCATGTTTGTCCTTAACAATCCCTCTAAATTAGACTTCTGTACTTTACTGTGGGTTGGTTAGGGCTGTTAGTTGATTTGTGTGAATGAAGAAAGAAATGCAGATTAATTAGACAAATGATTGCATATCAGTATTTGCTGGGAAAAGTCCCCAAATGAAGCCGTTTGGTACTATGTTGGGACCCCAAATGAATAAAGACTTGGGGGTCATTTTATGCATGGGTTCGGGGGTGTTATTATTTGTTTATTTTAAAACATTATTTTTTAACTGAAATTTAAGTTGACAACATTAGTTTTTGTGTCTTTAGAATCCTCAGACATGGAAGCAGATGGAGTCTTTGGTGCGAGAGGGCCGTGTGGTGGAGCTGAGAAGGAGGTTGTGCTCCAGGATGACGTTCGGGACAGCTGGATTGAGAGCGGAGATGGGTGCGGGGTTTGCTTGCATCAATGACCTAACTGTCATCCAGTCTACACAGGTTAGTCCAGGTTAACAGTATGCACAACCCTCTACAGTGCGAGTAAATCACTCGCGTTTGCAATTAAATTTTCACTCTGGGTGACTAAGTATCTAATATTAGCCACTGGCTAATAAATTCTCAGATTTTACTCGCCAGTGTGTGAGTTGGAGGCTAAGTATAAGTTTAACGCAGATATATTTTCACTCGCCGATCACTCTGACTGAGCGCTTCAGAGTTTCTCTCTCCAAGCGATCTGTGCTATTTTTCAACTCATCTCAATGGATGCGCAGTATTTGTGTACTGTATTTGACGTACCGTAAACTCTGCGTGTGGGAAAAAAAAGAAAAAGCCAAGCCTTCACACTAAAGAGTGAGAGAGTCTTGCATACCATGAAGTTGTATTTTCATGTCAAAATAACGGAGTTCCTTTGGAATTCTTCAGCTTTTAAGAACTGCCGGCTTCTCCTTGTAGTGGGCGGAACTAATGCGCAAACAACAATCTCATTGGCTGGCGCTCACCTATTATCGTCCCTGTTTTGATTTTTTTTTAATAACACGTTAACGCAAATTCATTTTAATAGCACTAATTTTATTAATGCGTGATTAACGCTGCATGCATTTTCTTTTTGACCTGTGGCCTAGCCTGTAGTTGGAGAAATGGAGATGCAGTGTTGCCAACTTCGCTGACCCTTTAGCGACCCCCTCTTTAAAAAAGCGCGTAGCGACAAGGGTTTGCCCAAACCTTATTTAGTTTCTGAGACTCACTGGTACTGCTATGCGGCTACAAGGTCTTGCTGTCCCAGTGCATGCGCACATCTTTATCTCTCTGTGCGTCTGCTCTTTTCAGCGAGTGGCGGGGAGGAGCAGCGCTTTCAGTTAAACACAGATATTATGTTGCTTCTCTAATTTTACATGCAAGTATAGCCGAAATCACAGCACAACTATATTCATTATCGTATGTGTATTTGATTTCATCAGACGACGGCTCGATTATCAGGATTTTTGTGCAGATTAACATGTCGGAAGAGAGAGCTGGTTATGTAGTCTTAATGGGTCGCGTTTCAGTCACTATTTCAAATTCTTTCCATTGTCTGGCAACAGAAGCAGTAAAATATATCAATGAAAACTGTTTTATTGAGAATTTAACTGCATCAAAATACAGTGTGGGCATAGAGAACAAAGTCCCTTTTAAGGAAAGTCCGTTCACTCGGCCACCATATTTGCAACGCCACCAGGCAGCTCAGACATGACCAAGTCCTATCTAAATGAATGGGGGAATCCTGAAATCTCAAAAACGGCTAGCTGAACTCGCAATTAAATTACATATTTCAAATCAGCAATAAAATCTGAAATGAACTGCCCCATGAATGTTGTTTCTTATTAGGGGTGTGAATCGGCACTGGTTTCACGATTCGATTACGATTATCATGTCAACGATTTGATTCGATATCACGATGCATCACAATTATATCAAATTTATTTTGTGCATTTTTATTAAATTATATAAGCAGGCTACTTTT
The DNA here is from genome assembly GCF_012432095.1 of Onychostoma macrolepis. Classification (NCBI taxonomy): domain Eukaryota; kingdom Metazoa; phylum Chordata; class Actinopteri; order Cypriniformes; family Cyprinidae; genus Onychostoma; species Onychostoma macrolepis. The sequence goes on from NC_081169.1 coordinate 4,957,347, forward strand.
TAAAATAATTGTTAATTAATTAGTATTTTAATTAATATATAATTAACTAATTAATAAGAATTAAAAGTAAATATAGCTTTAAAACATAGAAGCAAATATAAAGTGATTAAAGGGGAGACAATTACAAGTGATAAACAAAAAGCACTTTCAGTATCTGGGGGTGCTTAAAGTATCGAAAGTTTACAGATAATCATAGTTATGGTTTTTTCTTTTTTCCTCAGCATTATTGCCATTTGATTATTACTGATGAGCATAGGCGGACAAAGTACACAACTCCATTACTTGAGTGAAAGTACAGATACTGCTGTTAAAATATTACTCCATTCCAAGTAAAAGTTGTAAAGATAGAGTTTTGCTTAAGTACTTTTAAAAGAAAGTACTTCTGTACTTTTACTTAAGTACCAAAAGTAAATTTCCTTTTTGATGTCAATGCACTGTTTTATTATTGTTGTACGTAATACTTGCAATACCTCTGAAGCAACTTACAATACATTACACCTACTGAATACACTGAAGTCTCGTTCAGACTGTCAGCCCAAATCCGATTTTGTGCATATCCGGATGGAATCGGATTTGAATAACTGACTGTCCACACAGCATATCGCAAAACTCTTTCGTTTTTACTGAATGTGCATTGGTTTCTATGGTAATGCCGTTGCGTTGTTATGACTACGCTAAAAACAACAGTAACAGTAATACAGTTTGCAATACAGATGTTGTCTTACCGTCGCGGTTGCGCTGTAGTAATTTTGTCGTGTGAGGCAGCGGCAGAAACGCAGGAAGCTTGAATGTGCGGCTTTCCGTGATGCTGTCTCTGCTACTTTGCTTTTTTTTTGGTCTCTGCTACTTTCAAAACACAAAGAGGTACATATACTAGCAGTACATTGTTTTTTTCCGCTTGATTTGCACTTCGCAACGACACAAGCTTGTTTCTGCAAAGATGTTCAGCATGTTTTCTGCAAAAACGTCTGACGTGTTTGTTTTACGTGGCGTGAGGTCGTGAAAAAGCTACACTAAATCCGATCTTACCAACTGAAACGGATTTCCATAAATGCGATTTGAATAGGATTCCAAACCACATACGTATGTAGCTCGAAACGGATTTGCACAAATCGGATTTCATGTAGTTCATTGCTGTTCAGACTATTTAAATATGATCGGATTTCAATCGGATTTGCACAAAAATCGGATTTGGGTTGACAGTCTGAACGAGGCTTGACTAGCCTGTAGTATCTTTGGAATAAAGAGTTTTTAGAATGTTAAAAACCTATGGGGAGGAAAAAAAACACCCCCACAAAAGCAGGATGGTAGTGATCTCACACAGCTCTGGCAGTGTGTGCACACATCTATGTGTAGCCATTTATCCACATTTGAACAGAGTGGACAGTGAAATCCTGTAAATACAGAGTGATAAGGAAGAAAGGAAAAAAAAAAATCACACCTGCTGTAAAACCCAGCAACACACCTGTAGCTGTATAACTTTCTCCTTCCCATCTTTCCTCTGTAGTATCATCCTCTCTTCCCTCACCTACCCATTTCTCATCTCATGTAAACGCAGCTACTGAAACTTTATGCTCTACCTTAACTTCTTGTCTAGACGACATTTGTCCTCTCCCCTCTAGGTCAGCACGGGCTGCCCCTTCTAACCCCTGGTTATCTGATGTTCTTCGTGAACATCGGACTAAACTCAGAGCGGCAGAGAGAAAATGGCGCAAATCAAACAACCCGTCGGACCGGAGTAGGTATCAGTCTCTGCTCTCATCTTTCTCTGCTGATGTCCACACTGCCAAATCCTCACATTTCCACAACAAGATCAACAGCGCTCCAGACATGCGGAATCTCTTCAGAACATTTAATTCTCTCCTCTGTCCCCCTCCACCACCTCCCACCACTTCTATTACAGCTGATGACTTTGCAACTTTTTTTACAGACAAAACTAGATCGATCAGTGATCAGTTCTCACCTCCACGCACACAGGACCCTCAACCAACCACATCCACTGCTAAAACTCCCATCTTCTCCTTCTGTCCCCTGACGGAGTCTGAAGTATCCAAACTTCTCCTCTCCAGCCATCCTACAACATGTCCTCTTGACCCAATCCCCTCACACCTTCTGCAAGCAATCTCTCCCACGCTCTTATCGGCACTCACACACATCATCAACACATCCCTCCTCACAGGCAACTTCCCCACTGCGTTCAAGCAGGCTCGGATATCCCCACTGCTCAAAAAACCTACATTAAACACTTCTCTTATACAAAACTATAGACCTGTCTCTCTCCTTCCATTCATAGCGAAAACACTTGAACGTGTTGTCTTCAACCAGGTCTCATTGTTTCTTTCACAGAACAACAAACTGGACGCTAAACAGTCAGGTTTCAGGAGTGGCCATTCAACTGAGACTGCGCTTCTCTCGGTCACTGAAGCCCTGCGGTGCAAAAGCCCATTCCAAATCATCAGTCCTCATTCTGCTGGATCTATCTGCCGCGTTTGACACTGTCAATCATCAGATACTCCTCTCCACTCTCTCATCACTGGGCATCGCTGGAATTCCACTTCGCTGGTTTGAATCCTATCTCACTGGTAGGTCTTTCAGGGTGGCCTGGGGAGGGGAGGTATCCAAAGCACATACACTGGTCACTGGGGTTCCTCAGGGATCGGTTCTTCGACCCTCCTCTTCTCCACATACACATCACTGGGTCCCATCATACAGGCACATGGATTCTCCTACCACTGCTATGCTGATGACACACAGCTCTATCTCTCCTTTCAACCAGATGATCCAACGGTAGCTGCAAGTATCTCAGGTTGCCTGGCGGACATCTCGGCATGGATGAAAGAACATCACCTTCAGCTCAACCTGGCAAAGACTGAGCTTCTTGTCTTTCCGCCGCTCCAACTCTACAGCATGACATCACGATCCAGTTAGGTTCATCAACAATTACCCCATCAACTTCGGTCAGAAATCTTGGTGTAATCTTTGATGACCAGCTGACCTTCAAAGACCACATTGCAAAGACTGCTCGATCTTGCAGGTTTGCACTACACAACATCAGAAAGATCAGGCCCTTTCTGACGGAGCATGCTGCACAACTTCTTGTCCAGGCCCTTGTCATTTCTAGGCTGGACTACTGCAATGCTCTTCTGGCTGGACTTCCATCAAACACAGTCAAACCTCTACAAATGATTCAGATTGCGGCAGCACGACTGGTCTTCAAGGAACCCAAAAGAGCCCATGTTACACCTCTCTATCTCATTGCATTGGCTACCAATCGCAGCTCGCATCAAGTTCAAGACACTGATGCTTGCTTATAGAACAACCACAGGCTCAGCACCCGCCTACATGCACTCACTATTAAGAATCTACATCCCCTCCAGAAGTCTGAGATCTGCTAGTGAGCGACGCCTCGTGGTACCATCACAAAGAGGCTCAAAATCACTCTCCAGAACATTCTCGTTCACCATTCCTGGCTTGAGGAATGATCTTCCCACCCATATTCGGAGTGCTGGATCCCTGTCAATTTTCAAGCAACAGCTGAAAACTCATCTCTTTCGACACTACTTGACTTCACCCTACACATAAAAAAATAAATAAATAACTCTTTCTCCTTATTTATTCCTTCCCTTGCTAGCTTGTACTTATTTAAACAATGCCTGAGACTTGGTGTTACAAGCACTTCGTTTGTCGGATTGCCTCTTCAAGATGAATCGCTTCATGTGTTCCCCAAATTGTAAGTCGCTTTGGATAAAAGCGTCTGCAAAATGACTAAATGTAAATAACTTTACAACAGCAACACTGCTTTAGCAAAAAAGCAAAACTGCAAGACTTATTTGACATCAAAACAAAAATTTTCTAATTTCTCTCATGGTACTTTGTCACACACAGAACGGTCTGTGCAGTGCTGCTTCAAGTCCAATACCTATTGTGTTTTATTAGAAGACGCACAACTGATCTTCTGTGGCTTTATAGGTAATATTTTTATGTACACAATTTAGCAAAATTAGAGAATTTGTTTCTAATATATACCACATTATTACCTTTTTATTATTGAATTGTTGTAAGTAAATATCACATTTGCAACTGGTCAGTGTTCACAAAAATGCTGCGAAATCACTTCAAGTAGCCCTACAAGAGTGATTACTGATAAACTGTCTGAAAAAAAAAAAAGTCACTGTTTGGAGAAGGAAAAAAAAAATCACCCACAGACTTTCAAAGCTGCTACATAGTAACGACTTTCTATTCCGATGACCTTGATAGAAATGTAGTGGAGTGAAAAGTACAATATTTGTCTTTCAAATGTAGTGAAGTTAAAGTCATAAGTTTCCAGAAAAAAATAATACTCAAGTAAAGTACTCAAAAAGTGTACGCAAGTACAATACTGTCCGCCTCTGCTGATGAGATCATAGACGCCGGCAGCTTTAATACACTGCATTCACACTAATGCACAGATCTATTTCCACATGTTTTGTCCTGTTCTGAATACGTAACTGACTGTTTACTTGCATCACTACCACTCAGTCTCTGCTGTAGCTCCCGTGACCTAAATTCCCAGAATGCATTGCCGCTGTGATGACACATTCCCAGACTCTTTTGTATTTCTATAGTCTTTGATAGAGAGGGAAACAAAGCTAATAATAAATAATACATGTTCATTTTGCATGTTCAGAAGAAGTGAGCTGCCCTGTCATGCAAAAATGTAAACAGGTTTGTGTAAGTAAATTGCTCCGTGCAAAGAAAGAGAAGTAATGCAGGGCTCTAGACTCATTCTTCCCACTGGTCGCTCTTTTGCGACTAACTTTCTCAGTTGGTCGCACGAGCACGTAATTTAGCGGCAATTTTTTTTTTTTTTTTTTTTGCTACAACATTTGATTAATCAATGCATGTTGATGAACTTTTATCATAGTTTATAGTTATATGGTAACGAAAGTGTTCAACATTTCAACCCTTTTTCATCAGTGTTATTTGTGATTTAAATTTTGTGATCAGGAATCCCTCTTTTCGTGCGCTTTCACTTTCAAATTTGAGATCTTGGTGTCACGTTTTACAAGAAAAGATAATTGTCTGTTTTGCTCATCTATACACTTTTCACTTTTTAAGACTAAAACAAAAGATGGATTCGTTGTTCTTAATTAAAAAGCACAACAACAATAAAACAGTAGGCTACAATGACAAACTAGCTTACATAACCTTTATTAACAAAAACAAATAAGACGAGGCATGGCATAGGACACATCACATGCTGTATAGACCAATTTAGTGTAGACGTCAGTTACGTCACTAGCAGCTGCGCGTGCATTGTGGTGGCAGAAACACACGGTAACAAGCGGAATGAAACGGGAGAAATCTACAGAATAAGAGAGAAAATGTACTGTTGTGCCTTTGGATGTCAGAATCGGAATGCAATTCATTTTTATAGAATACTGTCGTCAAAAACGGCATTTGAAGCTAAACGCAGACCTTTAAACGGACAGACTAATGAATGAAACCTGCTATGATTAATCTACTTTTGAAGCATAAATTTGATTTAAACAGTTAGTCTACATAATATTCACATATGCAGTTCATAGGGAATGTTATATTTGGCCTACAGTTACAGCATGAAATACTATTTAAACCTATAACAATTATCGTTACCTATTTTGTCTCACAATTCTTTTTGGAGACTTTTTTTTATTTTTTTTTTCTCACAAATGCAACTTTATATTTCGGACTTTATAACTCGATTTAACTCAACAATAGCGAGTTTGTCCATTCTGAGGGGGCGAAAAAAGCCAGAAGTGTGGGATAAACTCCCAGTTGATTTTTCTTATCAGAATTGTGAGATATAATCTCGGAATTGCGAGAATAAAGTCAGAATTTTGAAATATTGAAAATGAAATTTTAACGCATACCTGCTGCTGGTTAAACGCAATCAAACGAGTAGACTGGACAGAAACAATCATCAAAAATGCTCGCGTTTGAAGCGCACCCTTCTTATCAGAAAAGGTTCAATAAAGTATTGTCTTTTGTTGTTATGGGCGCTTCTAAAGATTTCTTATGGATCTCAATACTATGTCGTGTATGAAATAATGTACAGTATGTGTGTAAAACAACAAACTGGCGATTTATATGCTTAATCATGTGTAATTGTAAGTTATATACATTGTTATGAGTAATTGTGGCTGGAATAATAATGTAGCTGTAAAAATAGTTGCCTGCTGAAATTGAGAAATATATTACATCTTCATGACTAGATAGACACGGTGAGGTTGTCTTTATTATACATTACACGTTAGATGTGAGTCACTCAACTGGAGGTAATCCTGTCAGATCATACATCCTTTGAGTGAGTACAGATCGGCCAATTTGGTTTCGTCCGTTAAAGTTAACCTTTTCAAATAACGCGGTCCCGGACAGTGAGTGACCTTATATATGCAGGTAAAATCGGAATTTCTTCAGTTATTGTTAAAAAAAAACAGGCTAACAGACTTCATAGCTAGCGTTAGTGAAGTGGTCAGGGGTATCTTTCTGCCACCACCGAAGCTCCGCCCACAGAAAAACGTCACAATGTTTACTAACAGGAAATTGGTTTATTATATAGGCTACCGACTAATAAATTACAGAATGCTTAGCAAACACTGAGGAATCAAATAAATAATAATAATAAAAATTAAGGATGGCCTCCATACCGTAATGTGAGGTAAACGGCAAAGATAACAAGCTTTTCAAAACGAAAACAAAAAGAAAAGTAAAACTAAACTGGCTGTCGCTGACAGGACTTGAACAATATGTTTTTGTTTTGTTTGTTTTTTCCCACAAGAATACTAACATGTTCACCTTCTCTGGTTTAAGAAGTGGTCTTAAATTTTAGTTTGAAAACCAAATCTTCCGTTGTGCTCCGTCTGCGGCGTGCACCTTCGTGCTTGTGCTGAAGCTGCGAGCATAAACCAGGCTCTACCCACGAAGCGCTCGTGCTGAAAGTGCCTCTCTTCACGTGATCCGTGAAATCTGATCAGTGTGACCACGTCAAATTTTTACTCACACATTCTCAAAATTGGTCGCAGTCTAGAGCCCTGTAATGGGAACCTGGTATTTCTTTTTTCATGTGTCTAATAGACATGAACAAGTTCTTTGAAAAACATCTATGACCTATGAAACACGTCTTCATGCTCTGTTGACTATGGTTTCAATAATAATAAACATACATTTGCATAAAGCATTCATATTTGTCCATGCCCATGTTTATTAGAGTATTAAAAACGTAAAGTATTAATTTAAGGTAGATTTAGAACAAATAAAAATGTGTGATTAATCGCGACTAAATATTTTAATTGATTGACAGCCCTAAAAAAAAGAAATAAAAATTTTTAGCAGCCAATGGCGATTCTATTGCCAAGGTGTCCGTAGAGGGTTGATGCAGATGGAATCTTATTTGACCATAAATGTAATGACCGGTTTACACTAAGTGTGAAGCAAAACAACTGTTTGCATTATTTCAGCAATAAAAATTTCAGTGCAAAATACAGCCCATCTGACAGATATCTGTAATTCATTCATATAGTGATAGCAAGAATAATCACAGAATATCACAGAATAATGACAATATCGATGTCTCTTTAGTGTAGTCATGGAATTTCAGATTTTACCATTGAAATGCTGTTTAACACTAGTATAACTGTTGGTATGAAAATTAAATGATTGGACAAAATGGTTAAAGCCCGAAACACGTTGCACAATTTTCTGAATCGCCACGATTGTTTCACGATGCCAATTTGTCGTCTGGGACAGCTGAAAATCGTGTTGTGTGTCTCGGGCTTAACCATCCCAATAATTGATTACTTGATTATAATTAATTAAGATAAGTACTTCTCAATGAAAACAAAAACAGGTATTGCTAATTAAGGACATGTAATTAAGCACACAAGTGTCACGCATTCAGAATAGGAGGATCCCCTATGTGAGGTAATTTGGAAGCCAAGTTAGCCAAGCCTCCACAGACAGGGTGTGTCCTGTGCGAGATCTAGTTCATATACCAAAAATGTGTGCTAAATTTATTGAGATTGTTCCACATCAACCAGTAATTTTATTTCCAGTAATGGACGGTAAAAAATTCTGGAAAAAATGGTCTGCGATTTAGGACTGGCTTGAATATAGTCCCACCATTGATCAGGGTTTTTGTTTCATGTGTCCGGGCATTTGGTGGCAACAAGTCCAAAATGGACACATTTCAAGTGACTGGATTTGGCAACTAGAAAAAATCCACTGAGAAGTTCAGTGAACATCAGAAAAGCTGCATGTACATTTCTGGTTAGAAATGAAAGGCCATCAACAGACACTTAAAACGGGAAGCATCGTCACTGAAATCAAGAGCTAGTCCACAGTCTAGTAAACGTTGGCAACCCCTTTAAGTTATTTTTGACTGTGCTGTTATTATTGACTGCTTTGATGCTGTGCAATAAGATAGGACATTGTTTTGATAATTATATTCATGAAGACTTTAAATTTACCCTGCCCTCCGTTCATCCAAGCCCCAATCCCCCTACCTGCTTGCCTCTGTGCAACACAAGTAAACAGGATATACTGTATAATGAAATTGAGATGCATTTGTGAACAATGTCGAATTATGAGATGAATATCGGGCTAATATAGAAATGTGGCCAAGATGTTTTCATTACAAAAGTGTAGTAGTTGTATGTCAGATCCACAAGCTTTTAACTTGTTTGCTTTGTTTTTTTTTATATCTTGGAATTTTTTTGGCAGTTACATATTGTCTGTTCTCTTTTGATAATGATGATAACTTTGTTTTTTTTCTTCGTTATTGTTGTAGGGGATGTACAAGTACTTAGCCAAATATGTCCCTGACCTGAAAACAAGAGGGCTGGTGGTTGGTTTTGACACTCGTGCCCAAACAAGTAGTGGCTGCACCAGTGAACGGTAACACTCTACACTCCATTATATGAACTGTCTTTATCCAAATACATTTTCACTGTGTTTATAATCTGACATAATTCATACATACATCAACAAAAATGCATATTCTCTCTTAAATATTATTATAGGCTAGTGTTTTATCTTTTGATTTGTACATGCAAATGTGTTGCACATACAAGAGTTTCAGAACTAGAAAATGGCATATATATATATATATATATATATATGCCATTTTCTATATATATATACCATCATGCCAAGCCTATTTAGTTGGTGAACAATTTTATTCAGTCTTTATCAGTTTTTAATTAAAGGTGTAGTTGCAAAACATGTAACTCTATATTGGTCTCCTAGCCTGAAACCTGTGTGTTTTTTGTTTTTCCCTGTGGATCACAAAAGGAGAAAGAGGTTTTGAACAAAATGAGGCTGAGTAATTGATAAGTTTTAATTTGGGGGTAAACAAACGCTTTTAAACTTACCTGTATTGTAATATATTTTTGGATTGTTGCGAAGAGAACTCTGTTGGAATTGAACATGGGGTAGTAGCAGACATTAGGGCTGTGACGGTCGCCATGACAACTGTGTGGTCTAATTGCCACTAGTAGAAGTGCACGTGACGTCACACACATTATAACAAGCATTATTTTTATATATATATATATATATATATATATATATATATATATATATATATATATATATATATATATATATATTGAACAAAATTATAAATGCAACACTTTTGTTTTTGCCCCCATTTTTCATGAGCTGAACTCAAAGATCTAAGACTTCTGTCTAAATCTGTGTTAGTGAGCACTTCTCCTTTGCCGAGATATTCCATCCACCTCACAGGTGTGGCATATCAAGATGCTGATTAGACAGCATGATTATTGCACAGGTGTGCCTTAGGCTGGCCACAATAAAAGGCCACTCTAAAATGTGCAGTTTTACTGTATTGGGGGGGGGGGGGGGATATTGGCAGGAACTGGAACACGCTGTCGTATATGCCGATCCAGAGCATCCCAAACATGCTCAGTGGGTGACATGTTCGGAGAGTATGCTGGCCATGCAAGAACTGGGATGTTTTCTGCTTCCAGGAATTGTGTACAGATCCTTGCAACATGGGGCTGTGCATTATCATGCTGCAACATGAGGTGATGGTCATGGATGAATGGCACAACAATGGGCCTCAGGATCTCGTCACGGTATCTCTGTGCATTCAAAATGCCATCAATAAAATGCACCTGTGTTCGTTGTCCATAACATACACCTGCCCATACCATAACCCCACCGCCACCATGGGCCATTCGATCCACAATGTTGACATCAGAAAACCGCTCACCCACACGACGCCAAACACGCTGTCTGCCATCTGCCCTGTACAGTGAAAACCGGGATTCATCCGTGAAGAGAACACCTCTCCAAGGTGACGGATGCCATCGAATGTGAGCATTTGCTCACTCAAGTCAGTTACGACGGTGAACTGTAGTCAGGTCGAGACCCCGATGAGGACAACGAGAATGCAGATGAGCTTTCCTGAGACGGTTTCTGACAGTTTTTGCAGAAATTCTTTGGTTATGCAAACCGATTGTTGCAGCGGCTGTCCGGGTGGCTGGTCTCAGACGATCTTGGAGGTGAAGATGCTGGATGTGGAGGTCCTGGGCTGGTGTGGTTACACATGGTTTGCGGTTGTGAGGCCGGTTGGATGTACTGCCAAATTCTCTGAAATGCCTTTTGGAGACAGCTTATGGTAGAGAAATGAACATTCAATTCATGGGCAACAGCTCTGGTGGACATTCCTGCAGTCAGCATGCCAGTTGCACGCTCCCTCAAAACTTGCGACATCTGTGGCATTTTGCTGTGTGATAAAACTGCACATTTTATAGTGGCCTTTTATTGTGGCCAGCCTAAGTTATGCCACCCATCCGCACTTGTAGACCTACAAGTGTTAAGTTCCCGTGATCGCAAACGCCCAGCTAGTCAGGTTGGTATTGGCGAGGCTTTCTCCAAACTGGCCAAATACAAATGAGACCGCGATAAGTGGAAGACACTAACAAGAAACGTAGCAACATATTTAGTTGTCAAAAATGCACCTCTCCGCACTGTGGAGAAGCCTGCATTCAAAGAGATGCTGCATTCGTTTGACAAGCAATACGAACTACCAAGTAAAAAAATACTTGTCTAACACGGTCATCCCACAGTTATTTAATGAAACCAAAGGAAAATACAATTTCTGACAAAGTGAGCAGAGTGAAGGACTATGTGTGCATTGCCGCTGAAGGGTCACGTGCATCACACAGCTGATAATTTATCTGAAAATCTCTGCAGTGCATTCCAAGAGTGGGTATTAAATGAAAAAAACCTGGCATGCATTACCACGGATAACGGGGCCAATATTGTAGCTGCTGTTAGGAAGTCGGGATGGCGATGGCTGAACTGTTTTGGCCATAATTGTAATCTGGCCGTCACAAATCCAATGACAATCGAAAAGGAGAGGACAGCCAGGGCCATGGGTTTGTGCCGAAATGTGGTGGTTGCATTCGCCCATAGTTGGCAGAAAAAGAAAAAACTTAGAGAAGAGCAAAAGGCCCTAAACCTACCAACGCACAGTTTGATACTGGTAAATTGAAAGGATTGTGGTATTGTCAATTACATTTCGGCAAAATAGAGGGATTAGATTTAGATCAGCCAAGTCATAATCTTGAATTTTTATTTTTTTTAAATAGACCATTAATTTAAAAAACCCTTATTTTGTTGAAACACCTTGTTTACATTCCAATACAAGCTTATCAGTAAATTAAAATAAACAAACAAATAAATAAATAATTATTGTACCTCTTTTAAAAAAAGTTATTTTTTACATATTTTCTTTACATAAAAATTCATTTTAAGTTTCTATTCATTCATTATAAAGCCGATTTGAATGAAAACAGTTACAGATTTCATTTGATGGAAAGAGAAAACTCAGAATAGGAAATATAAATTTAAGAAAACAAAATGTAGGCTATAGCCTATATGATGCGATTAAATATGACGTCACCTGCCGCCACAAGTGTCACCAAAATCCTGTGGGAAACACTGGAATGAGAAAGTTGTTACTGCGCCATTGCTTAAACATGTGCTGAGGTTGCTGACCAATGATCTCCTGGACCCTACACCAGAAAATAAACCTCAAAGAAAAGATGATCGCTGTCTTGGATGATAAATATAAAGCCGAAGAAGGGAAAAAAATCCTATCGAAAGCAACTACTTTGGATTGAACTCATCGAAGAGATAATGCAAATTACTGAAGGTCAGCCAGACAACACTCAAACTGACGAGTCACTGGATGCAGCGGATGGAACCAGCGTCGCACCAGCTGTCAAGAAAATGAATCTCAGACCGCTACTTGGGAAAAGACAAGCAAAGGCCAAGATTCCTATTCCAAAGAGAGCGTTTGCAGACGAGGAGTTAACGCGCTATTCGGAAGAGGAGGCAATTGATGCCAGCGATTACCTGCTTGCTTGGTGGTAGAACAATGAAGCAAGATACCCTCTCCTAGCCACGGTTGCTAAAAAGTATCTATGCATTTGCACAACGAACACACCATCTGAATGAGTGTTCAATGCGGCTGGAAACATCGTAACACCAATGAGGTCCTCCCTTAAACCGGACAATGTCAACATGTTAGTTTTTCTTTCAAAGAATTTAAAATCTGTATAGAAACGCCAAGGTAGGCTTAATACATTTGTTCACGTTCTAATTGACCTATCGGTAAGCCCCTCCCCTCAAGCGCAGACTAGCCAATGGCAGTCGAGTATCAGTTGCACGGGGAGCGGAACTCGGACATCTTTAGGTTTCAGCACCATAGAGAAACATTGGAAGATCCGAAGCTCGCATCGGTTTTATGGAGTTTATGCTTCAAAAATGGAAAAACGATGTGCCTTGGGTACTTGTAACATGGATTCCAGGTATCCTGAGAGGATGGGCGATATAATTTATTTTATTACATTTCCTGAATCCAAACAAAACAGAGCAAAATGTCCCTAAGTATTCAACCCAATACAAATGAAGACAAAAACATTCATTTTCTGGTTGCCATACAATCATTAAGTTACAATTTTCATCTGCTCAAGCAGAACGTTAATGTTATCTTGTGCTTTAGCAAGGTGTCTCTGGCTAAAACTATCTAACATTAAAGTTAGTGAGTACATGCTAATGTACAAACCTAAATACCGGACTGTTCTCGCGTCTTGTACAGTGTAGGTCAAAAACACATAAAGGAAGGTCTACATTTCAGTGCCTCTCCATATTAAACTGGTTAAATGTGCAGGTGATTCTTCCAGACACCTGCTACCCTCGCTCAGTTCTTACTTAATAAACAAAACGTGAACTAATAAATAAATACACTACCCGCTACTGATAAGTAAAAAAAAAAATATAGCCTCAAAGAGGCGATGAGAGAGACGCTTGCGAGAACAATGGGAAGCTGAGCAACAGAGAGAGAGAGAGACCGCCATTGTCGCCTCGCAGCCTTTATCCGGAATCCTTGATGACGTCACGTGACTCTCACAGAATAGGAATCCCCGACAACGCCACCTATGGGCTTAGAATATAAGTGTCGTGTCACACAGATACACGTAACAAGTCCTACACTGATTTTCCAGCTTGTGATTGAAGTTTTTACAAATTTTTGCAACAGATGTTTGTTTAATATTTAACTTTCTTATTTAACTGTATTTATTTACATATTTGATATTGATTTTAATGTTTTGCAGGCTGTGTGTTCAGGGAGTGCTAAAATAAACACGCACATTTGTTAATAATGTTTGAGCCTCATCTTTTTATTACATTTTTTTTGTTTAAAATTTAAAGTGCTATATATAATTTTATATAATTATATAAATGTATAATTATATATTTATATAAATAAAATATATTTTATTTATATAAAATAACGCGTCACCGACAGTAGAAATCTGCGGTGGTAGAAATCTGCCACCGTCACACAGCCCTAGCAGTTACAGTTACAACCCTACAGTTTATGTACTAGCCCAGGATTGTACTGGATAATATAAGGTAACTACATGGGTTAGGTTAGGTTTGGTGTTAGTACCTAGTTGTTACCCAGTTATTGTATTGTTTTACTGTAATAAGTATATAGTATATACATGTGGAACAGCACTGTAAAATAAAGTGCTATCCATCTCATTTTGCAAGTGAAATGAGCAAAATGCAAAATGGACCAGCAAAACAGCCTGTTGTGGACAAGAGCAGTAAGAGAAAGTTAGAGAAAACATTCTCACTTCCTGCACTGAACAATAGTGCTGCATTCAGGCACGTACTGAGCCCATTCATCAATTTTATTCTTTATGCACTGAAAGCACATTTTTAGAGTCATAAGAACAATAGCATTAGAGGTTGCTGTTAAAATCTTTCACTCACCCACTCTACTGTAATTTTTGCATTTTAACATTAACTTAAATGTATATATATTTACACGTATGAAAATGCAGTTACGGTCATATTAAAATGCATATATACAGTAAGACACACACTTTGAATCATGTAAACATCTAATTCAGAATCATGGTCGCATGTGTAACAGTGTAAAAATATTTATTTTTTTCTCTACAGACTTGCAAGGTTGACTGCTGCTGTTATGCTTTGTAAAGATATCCCTGTCTATCTATTCTCTACATATGTGCCTACCCCATTTGTGGTAAGAAAATGGGTTATACTTCATTTCGATAGTCCACTTTAGACATTATACTAACTAGAAGTAACTTTGTAACTACATGTCTACTAACTCTCAGTAGGGTAGGTTTAGGGTTAGTAGAATAAGTTGACACATACTTGCAAAGTTTCTCATAGTCTGAATGTTGTATGTTGTGGACCCATCAAAATAAAATGTTAGAAGATATTAAGCAGACGGTCTGCTAATACTCTAATGACTGCTAGTTGACATGTAGTTGCAAAGTTACTTACTGTTAGTAGAATGTCTAAAGTGGGCTATCGAAATGGTGTTACCAGAAAATGTTATTGATCGATTATAATAATTGTTGTTGTTGTTGTTATTATGTGCTTAAAGCTGCAGTCCGTAAGTTTTGCCTCTTTGTCGCCATCTCTGTTTGAAAACCTGGAATTGCAGCCTCTTGCAGAATTATCTTGTGTGCGTGGGATGTGCTCTGGTACCGCTCCAGCGTGGATGAATCTAATGTTTTGAGGTGAATGTGTTGCTGTCAGTCAGTGTGGATGTTTACTGTACTTTGCAATCACAGATTCTAGCCTACGTCTTGGAATATATGACCCAAATAAGAATTTTCACCGCATATTGCCATCTGAACAAGTAAGTAACACGTCTGCCACGTTTGTTCTGCCCAACTGAGGAAAAAAGCATTACAATAAATTGTGCTACCAATGGTGATTTAAATCTAAAGATCGGTTAGCTTAAATCACATCAAACCGTGCAAATTAGTATTATTGTTATACTTTATTCTCAAATTATTAATGTTAACAACATCAGCATTGTGTGAATATGAGTATAGTGTGTATTAGCGATTTTCAGTTTCTGTACAGTCATGTCATTCGAATTTCATATTAAGAAATTCTTCTAACCCAAAAAGCAAAAAATCTTGTGTAATCCCAGGCTGTCTGTAATCAGAAGCACATTTAAAAGTGGAATATAATATAATTTATTTTCATTCACATGTTTCATGAACACACAATCCTTTCTGGATTACAATCCGCCATCAAAATGATACATTTAATTATTCTAGCTGCTGTGAGAAAAGGCTATAAACGATCCGCCACCTGCAGGATCCTCACATGAGATAGCCTAGTAGCCGGGACAACTTCTTTGTGTTTACAGACGTGGCGTAATGATGCAGTGCCATGCTGGGATTTCCTGCGAAAACCTACCCGTACCAATCAAATTATAAAACATTATTATAAGCTAACCGTTGTGAATTGGGCTAAAGTAAGGTGATAGTTTTGAACACTGGCTGGTTACGTACTTGCTCAAATATTGATTTCGGATCATTTTTAACCAAAAAAGTTACGGACTGCAGCTTTAAATTACAGTAGTAGAAGAACTAAAATATCCTTCTCAAAATTGTTATTTGGGAAGCACACTTGTGAACAATGATAATGATGAAAGTAGAGCTTCTTTGGAATCCCGTGAATTGTTTTTCCATCTTTTTGCCCTCCAGCCATACGCTGTGAAGAAGTATGGAGCTGCAGCTGGAGTCATGATCACTGCATCTCATAACAGAAAAGAGGACAATGGATACAAGGTGAGCATCTGCTAATCCTATTTTGTGAATTTATTTATTTTAACTAAAATTATAAACAGTTTTCAGTTATCAAGGCCATTCCTGCTGCATCACAGTAAGACAATACACTTGCGCTAAAAAGAATGAAAGATAAGTGTACAATAAAATATAACATCCAATAATGACAATTTTGTCACCCTGAAGTTGTTTCAAACGAACACAAAATAACATATTTTCAAGAATGATGGTGGTTTAGTTAGTGGACGTAAAAATCACTTAAAACTATCATCTTTTGTGTTCTGCAGAAGAACAAAAGTCATACAGGTTTGGAATGACACAGGGGTGAGTAAATGATGACATAATTAGGCGGACTATTGTGTAGGTTTATTTTCTACATATATTCTTCTCATTAAAAGTGATCTGGGTGGATAACTAGGGATGCACGGAAGTCTTTCAGTCTGGTTCTCATGAGAGCACCTGGAGATGTTTGCACATAGTGTGACTGATTCAATATAACTAAAAAAAAATAATAATAATAATTAATAATAGCATTATTTTAATAAAACAATAAACAAAATAATAAAGTGCAATACTATTATATTTTATATATTATAAGAAAATGAGTGTTAAATAAAAAAAAAGTACACTTAAAACATACACTGCTAATAGTTACAATTTAATTTTCTCTCCTTTTTTTACTTTATTTCTCCATGAATTTTTATAATTTTCAAACCTAAAATCAGCAAGCTTTTATTTGAATGGTTTGCCGGCAAGTTGGTACGCAAATAAGAGGAACCCACCGCATTTATGTATTTTTTTGATCACACCTGCGTGAATCCCTGCAGATAACAGTTGCAATCAAAATTATTCAACTCCTCAAATTTATTAATTAATTATTTTTTTTGGGAGATCCAGAGTCTTGCTTTCTTTCTTTCTCCTTAAAAAAAAATTGGAGCAGAACTAGCTTCACAGTTAAGTTTCCCTGAATTCATTATGCTGTTTTCCTGTTTTTCACTGTGAAGCTTTTTTCTTGTTGTATAAAGTGCTATGGAAATAAAGGTGACTTGACTTGATGTAAACACAACTGCTTAAATGTTATGGCAATGAAACAGACCGTTTCAGATGGTATTTTCATTGTTGCTGCTAGGGGTGCTCCGATTGATCGGCTACTGATCGATATCGGCCGATAATCGCTTTGAGATGTTTGATCAGCGATCTCTATAAAGGCCGATCTCATAAACCGATCTCAAGCTGATGACATACCTGCCATGAGAGGTTTGCATGACATGCAGTGGCATGACATGCATGCTTTCTCTTACCCTATCAAAATACACAAATGGCTTCAAATTGTGTCTGCACTATAAGCCAGCTGCACACTACACAGTTGACACAGGAATTGTTACATAATCGAGGAAGTGTCACATCGTCACTAAAGTTTATAATTTGCATTTCTTTTTCTTAAAGCACACACACATAATGCCATCAGGTTCAACATACTCCATTTGCAGTGCGTCTGCGGTGCAAATATTTCCGGTCCGGCAGGGCGTAACGGGAGCGGTGCATTAGAAGCAGTGCAGCGATTGTTTCCACACAGAGTCTATTTGCTGTGCTGCATGTGCTGAATTAAAGTGACAGTGCAATGTTCGTGGTAAAAATGAACATGGATTGAAACGAAAATGTAGTAATTACACCTTAAATGCATACAATTAAAGTCTACTGTGTTTCATAAGTCAACACTTATGGCTTTTTGGCTAGGTTTAAAACAAGGAAAAGTGCACTTTAGATAAACAAGGCAACGTAATAGGATGCACTTGTTGAGGTTGAAAACAAAGTTCTTTATTAACCACATGATTGCTTGTAATGAAGATTTAAATGCAAAAGAAAAGGCAGTGCAACTGACTGTTTCTGTCAGTGGTAAATTTTAATTTACAGTGTTTGTGATAACATAAAAGTTTGTTTTGCAACTTGCTTGAGCAACTTAACGTAAATCTAAAAGTAAAAACCGTTGAATAATGTGTTGCTTATATTTATTGCATTTAGACGTGTCTATGAAAGATTGTGTTACTGTATAAAGAGAATCACAATGCTGAAATAGCATTTTCAGTAACAACATTTGGATTTGAAATCAAAATAATGGTTAGATGTTGTGTTTGTGGTAATCAGCCATAGATCAGAGTAGTGGACTCGTGTGTGAATGCACAGTGAGTCCGTGCTGCTTCTGCACCACTTACGTACCGCACGTGAAATGCAGATGCACTGCAAGTCGAGTTGGCCTATGTGTTAAACTGCCGTAAGGCCGTGCCTCATACAGCTCACGAAGTCAGGCTTGTGCTGTGTGTAAGCTATTATGCAGCAATTGCCCCAATTGTAAAAACAAAAATGCACTGCATGATCAAACATTTAGGTGAGATGAGAATTATATATTTTTGAAAAATGTCTAAAATGCCCCCCTTCACCCCTCAAATGTAAAATATCCCCCCTACAAGTGTTACCTAATAGGGGAACTCCCCCCATTTTCAAAAATGAAATTCAGGCCCTGAATAAATGTCTGTAAAAATCCTGAATGGAGCATCACTATAAATAATTTTATATGATAAAACGAGGGCTTCAAAAAGACCGGTATCGGTGATCGTATCGGTAGATACTGCTTCCTGTAGTCGGTGATCGGCTCCAAAAATCCTGTTCGGAGCACCCCTACTTGCTGCGGGGGGCAGTAAACACACTAAGGTTAATATGACTGATATTTTAAGACAAAAACAGTAACACAAGCACACACCAATATAATAATAGTAATAACAAATAATAATAATAATTATTATTATTATTATGTCTTTTATATAAATAAAAATGTGTTGTGTATATACAGTACCTCAGAGCAGATGTTCAATTTGTCTTTTTCAACTTTGTGAATTTTCTGTAGGTTTACTGGCACAATGGTGCACAGATCTCCTCTCCACATGATAAGGAGATCTTGCGTTGCATTGAGGAGAATAGTGAACCCTGGTCCGAATCCTGGAATGAGGACCTAGTTGAAAGCAGCCTCTTACAGAGAGACCCACTGGAGGACGTCTGCCGCTGGTACATGGAAGAGCTAAACACTATCTGCTTCCACAGGTGCGGTCTCCCACCTGTACTAAGAGAAAGTACTATTAGTCTTAATAAACTGTACACTTAAAAATAAATCAAGTTGCCAGGAAGAAACAATGATGCAAACAAACCATTTTTGTTTTCCCAAGAAAAATCTTGAAGTAGGGATGTTAACGATATTATCAATATTGTCACATGACGATATGAAACAATAGGTATTTCGGGCAAAAAGTGTAGTTTTTACAATATATTTAAACCTCTTTAAAGGTCTTTAAAGTTGTGTTTTGGGCCATTTTGCTTTGGCACAGTATCTGTCAAACGAACTAAAACCGAAAGCACAATATGGCTTAATCCCTTCAAGTCTGTTCCCTATCTGTTGGTCACTGCAAGTTATGTCGTGACGACATTAAGGGATTCACTTGGGAGCCCCAAACATCTCTGACTTTAAGAGAAAACGCCAATGAAATTTGGCTAGTGGATTCTGCATACCTGAGCCACTCCCCATGCATACGGGTATAAATAGGTGATAGGTGCATCCACTCTTCAGATTTTTGCTTCGAAGTCGAGTGGATGAACGTGCTTGATCTCCAGAAAGCCCATTTCATCTCTGGAACTATTCTGGTTGGCGTGACGGTGCAAACAGCGGTGTCCCTGTCTGCAATGATTCTAAAAAAGCACTTCAACTAAAAAAGCAAATCACGGACGGCTTGTGTCTTTTTAAAGATGCTGTTCCGTCCATGTCCTCTTGGTTGTAGTCGTTACCTGTCTTTTGAGGATGGACACGACCGTTGTCTTCAGTGTCTGGGCTTCCAACACCGCTGAAGCTGTGTTTGTAGATGACTCATGTGCCTGTTGTGGGCGTATGAGCATGGCTTCGCTGCAATCTTGCCTCTCTTTTGTAAAAAGATTGGCACCCTCTGCTGCTACCTGTCCCGGTCTCTCTGGCTCGAGCAGAGGACCGCCGGCTGGCGCTCTGGGAGATCTGAGGGTTACAGTAAGAGCTTCTTTGCCGGCTGAGTCCCCACGGACCTCTTACTCCTCACACAGCAAAGATCGAATTTGGTTCCCGAGTGATTTCGCTGGTCAGCCTCACGGGACTGCAAGCATTTCATTCAGTGCGCCCCGGAAGATCAGATGTAGCGGTTCCCCAGGTGGAGAAAGAAGTTGCGGTGCACCTGTGCCTGCAAAACAACGCCACTTGGAGGAATCGTCTGCATCTCCCGTCCAAAGCCTGTAAGCTGATGGCTGCTCTCGCGGCCAAAGCTTATGGTGCTGCGGGGAATGCCACTCTGCCCTGCATGCCATGGATATCCTGCAGGTCCACCAAGCCAAGGAACTGAAACAAATGCACGAGGGTAGCACCGACCCAAGGTTGATGCAGGAGCTGCGCTCGGCGACTGATGTCCCTCGGGAAAGCAATGTCCACTCTGATGGTCCAAGAGCGCCATCACTGGCTCAACCTGGCAGAGATGAAAGATGTCGACAAGGCACGCTTTCTCGATGCTCCCATCTCCCAGGCTGGGCTGTTCGGTGACACTGTCGAGGGCTTTGCCCAGCAGTGCAGAAGCAGACTGAGGCAATCCAGCACATCTTGCCCCGGTGTCACCAGCCACCACTGCCCTGCGGGCCAGGCCTCAGTCTGCTTGTCGCCGTGGGTGCCCTCCTGCATCCTCCAGAGCTGCTCCGCCCCATGCTGAATCGACACCTAGGCCCCCCGTATCCCAGCCGGCCCCTAAGTTGTCCAGGAAGGACTGACAGTGTGTGACGCACTGCCTACTCACTCTCGCCCGCAATGCCCCTTCTTGCCAGCAGCCAAGAGACTGCGGTTGGGAGACGCGCTGCCTCTCCACACATCTCTGGCCAGCCCCCCTGGGGACTTAGGGAGTTCTGCGACGATACCTTCTGTACTATCCAGTTCTACTCCCCTCCGATGCAGCAGCGTTCTCGAGACTTTGGTGGCAGTCCAAGACGCACCTGTCTTGCGCGAGGAGATTGCTGTCCTCCTGGCAAAGGTCCCTCCAGCCGAGATGAAGCAGAGGTTTTACAGCTCCTTACTTCATCGTACCCAAGAAAGGCGGTGGCCTTCGGCCAATCCTGAATCTTCGAGTCTCGAATCGGGCCCTTCTCAAGCTCCCGTTCTGCTAACGCAGAAGCACATTATCAGATGCATCCAACCCCAGGATCGGTTTGCAGAGGTCGACCTGAAGGATGCTTACTTTTCATATCTCGATTCTCTCTCAACACAGACTGTTCCTATGATTTGCGTTCGAGGGTAGGGCATGGCAGTACAAGGGTCCTCCTTTTCGGGCTTTCCCTGTCCCCCTGTGCCTTTACGAAAGTCGCAAGGGCGCCCTTGCCTCGTTACGGGAAGTGGGCATCAGGATCCTCAACTATCTCCAGCATGGCCCGCTCACGGGAACAGTTATGCGATCACAAGGACCTTGTCTTTCTACGGGCCAGAGTGCCCTTAGAACAAGTGTCTCGGCATGTCGTCACGACGGATGCCTCCAGTGTGGAACAGGTCCTGCTGGTTGCGCTATTTTGGCCTGCCCGGACCTGGTTTTTGGAACTCATGCTCCTCGTGTCAGCTCCTCCCTGGCGAATCCCTCTGAGGAAGGGCCTTCTTTCTCAGAGGCTCGGCACCAGTGGCATCCTAAGTGATCTCCTGCCAGTGGTGGAAGACACTAAACTAACAACATGTATGTTAGACCCTATTCCATCTAAATCACTAAAAGAGGTGCTTCCAGAAGTCATAGATTCTCTTTTGGCTATTATTAATTTGTCATTGTCATTAGGATATGTCCCCAAAACCTTCAAATTGACTGTTATTAAGTCTCTCATTAAAAAAAACACAACTTGACCCCAAAGATCTAGTTAATTACAGACCGATCTCGAATCTCTCTTTTCTGTCAAAGATACTAGAAAAGGTAGTATCCTCACAGTTTTATTCCTCCTTAGAGAAAAATGGTATCTGTGAGGATTTCCAGTCAGGATTTAGACCGTTTCATAGTACTGAGACTGCTCTCATTATAGTTACAAATGACCTGCTCTTATCATCTGATCGTGGTTGTATCTCTCTATTAGTGCTACTGAATCTTAGCACTGCGTTGAACACTATCGGCCACAACATTCTTTTGAATAGACTAGAAAACTTTGTTGGCATTAGTGGAAGTGCATTAGCATGATTCAAATCATACTTATCTGACCGCCATCAATTCGTAGCAGTGAATGAAGAAGGTATCATATCGATCACAAGTGCAGTATGGAGTACCTCAAGGCTCAGTACTAGGGCCGTTACTTTTTGCGCTTTACATGTTACCCTTGGGAAATATGATAGGAAACACGGTGTTAGCTTTCACTGTTATGCTGATGATACTCAGCTCTATATTTCTTTGCGGCCCGGTGGAACACACCAAATTGAGAAACTAACGGAATGCATAGTCGAAATAAAAAAACTGGATGAGGAGTAATTTCTTACTGCTAAATTCTGAAAAAACAGGTGTTAATTATCGGACCTAAAACCTCCACATGTAATAACTTAAAACACTGTCTAACACTTGATGGCTGCTCTGTAAATTCTTCGTCATCAGTTAGGAACCTAGGTGTGCTATTTGATAGCAATCTTTCCTTTGACAGCCACGTTTCTAGCATTTGTAAAACTGCATTTTTTCATCTTAATTTATCTAAATTGAGACCTATGCTCTCAAAGTCAAATGCAGAAATGTTAATTCATGCATTTATGACCTCAAGGTTAGATTATTGTAATGCTTTATTGGGTGGTACAGTAGAAATTAGGAAAGAAGTATTGTGATTTCCCTACTGTGTAGCGAAAAGCAAAAACAATGTACCTTTTGAAATTATTTATTATACAGTGCAATCGTTTTACAATTGATGGCTATTACTGTCATTGTTATTATTAGTATTATATTCTAATTTGTTTGGGTTCCAAAAATACTAGTGTGAATGTAATTTAGACTGAGAGTGTATACTACAAATAAAAATGTTAAAATTATACAAAGTTTTCTTTTTTCTTTTTTTCCCCCCAAATCTTCATTTGTGTTTTTTTTTTTTTTTTTTTTTTTTTTGGAAATATCGCAATAAATATCGTACCGTGGACTTCATATCATGATAGTATGGTATTGTGAGATTTTGATATCATTACATCCCTGCTATGAAGTATTCTTAAAAGCAGCATTTCAGTGCCACAAAGAACATTATAGGACATTGAGTGTGAAAAGTCTTTTTATATTCTAGAAAATCTTTTGTCTATTACAAAGAATTTTTGTGCACTGTGAAACCATACATCCTGGCCAAAAAAAAACAAAATGTTATTTTTAAGAGTTAAATTGGGCTTTTTAAAATAATTCCTAATAGAGGTGCACTTGTGTATATATTTTTTTTTTCCCTCAATATGATATACTTATTTGTAAATATTTCACAATATCAAAATACATTATCGCACAATATCTCTTCATTGCAGAGAACTTAATGCAAAGTCTCCCCTGAAGTTTGTACACTCATCTTTCCATGGTGTTGGTCACAACTATGTCCAGAGAGCCTTTCAGCAGTTTGGCTTTCCACCTCCCATCCCTGTTCCAGAACAGAAAGATCCAGATCCAGATTTTTCCACTGTCAGTTGTCCTAACCCAGAGGAAGGAGAATCGGTTTTGGTAAGACTTCTTTCTTTCTTTCTTTCTTTCTTTCTTTCTTTCTTTGTGTGTATATATACACACGCATACAGAATATAATTTCTGCACATAGCAATGCAGTCTACATTTACAAATATTTGTGAAAGAAAAATAAGATGCCCTAAAGAGCTCAGTGAACCTTTGCAAACACCTTTGCAACAAGTCAATTCATGAAATTTCATCCCTGCTAGATATTCAGCAGTCAACTGTAAGTGGTATTATTGGAAAGTGGAAGCATTTAGGAACAGCCGCAAGCCATGAAGCAGAAGACCATGAGCATAAAGCAAGCTATGGAGCTTGAAGCCATAAAGAAGACCACACAAAGTCACAGAGAGTGGTCACTGAGTGCTGAGGCGCATGGTGCTTAAGTCACCAACACTGATTCCACAGCTGAAGAATTCCAAAAGTCCACTGCCATTAATATCTGCACAAAAACTGTTTGGTGGGAGCTTCATGAAATGAGTTCCTATGGCTGAGCAGCTACATGCAAGCCCCACAAGTACAATGCCAAGCGTCAGATGGAGTGGTGTGATGCACCGCCTTCACTGGACACTGGAGCAGTGAAAACCTGTTCATTCTGACTGGCGAGTCTGGTTTTGGCAAATGCTAGGAGAACATTACCTGTCTGACTGCATTTTGCCAACTGTAAAGTTTGGTGGTGGAGGGATAATAGCATGAGGCTGTTTTTCAGGGGTGTGCTCAGCCTCTTAATTTCAGTGACGGGAAGTCTAAATGCTTCAGCATACCAATACATTTTGGACAATGCTTTGCTTCCAACTTTGTGGGAAGAGTTTGGAAAAGGCCCTTTTCTGTTCCAGCAAGGTCTATGAAGACATGAGCCGCTTTTCCACTGTCGGGCCGAACGGTTCGCTTTGCTTAACTGTTCCATTCCATGCCGATCCGGGCCAGTCAGCACGGATACAGTTTAATTTTCTACTGTGGTGCTGATAAAGGAGCTCTTTGGAATGTAATACAAATGCGTCAGTCATTGCCTTGGTAACGCAAGTGTAATGTAAACAGCGATATGGACGATGATCACACATTTCTGTTTTTGGGATTCCTTTTTTTTAAATTTGATATTTACTTCATTAAATAACAGAAAAAAACTCTTGACGTGAAAAATAAAATAAATAGAAGGCGAGGACGGGTATAAAATATCAATAAGCGCAAATGTTTCCTCCACAGACCCAACTGTCTCAGACTTTTTTTTTCTTGAATGTAGCGTAGCTGTTTATATCAACATGTTGATGTCAATGTTTGTTTCATTCATCAGCTGGAAAGAATCATTCTGAAAGTGATTCCAACGGTATCGTTTCTCTGTGCCTTTATCGTTATAGTTGTGGTGTGGACTCTGCTATTCTTTAATATTGAGAATGATTTTTAGAACTAACGGAGATTGTGAGCCTGGCCTTCTCGCCCAACATCAATATATTTCCTTATAAATGCTCTACTGGATGAATGGGCAAAAATTCCCACAGAAACACTCCAAAATCTTGTGGAAAGCCTTCTCAGAAGAGTGAAAGCCGTTACAGCTGCAAACAGAGGACCGTGTCTGTGTATTTATATAACCCCCTTGTAGTGTTGTCACGGTACCAAAATTTCTGTATTCGGTACCAATACCAGTGAAAATCCACGGTTCTCGGTACCAATTTCGGTACCAAAGCAATACACAAAAACATGCTAATTAAAAAACACACTATTTCACACTATAAGTCAAACAAAAATAAAATGTACAAAAATCAATGCCATTCTTTATGCTTATTTAAAATAGTGTTTCAAGTTTTTCCTAATAAAAGTATGGAAAACTGTAAACAAGATTCACCCAAATTTAATTTGTCTTTTAATTAAATGAAATTTAAACATTTTATTTTTTGGTTGGCCTAAATAAAGGGGGTTCACTATTAAAATTAAAATATGGAAGAAATATTGTGTGATTATTTATTTAAAAAATTACGTTTTATAATTTTTTTTAAACGGTGGTGGTGGTAGTAGTAGTAGTAGTAGTATCACATACATTCTACTAATAGTAGCCTAATATATTTCTGGCACAATGTCTAAACCGAACTTTTATTTTGACGGGTTGCCGTGAATACCTTTACCTTTTTGTGTGTATATATGACGCTGGTTTTACTCAAATGAAACGGTAAAATGCTCGTGAAGTGACTCTCAGAGCAGTTCTGGAGATGTTGTTTATGTATTTATGTCCTCATTTAGAC
This sequence comes from Onychostoma macrolepis, assembly GCF_012432095.1. NCBI lineage: Eukaryota > Metazoa > Chordata > Actinopteri > Cypriniformes > Cyprinidae > Onychostoma > Onychostoma macrolepis. The sequence goes on from NC_081169.1 coordinate 4,983,501, forward strand.
GGCAGACGCTGAATTTACCTCGACAGCGTATGTAACAAAACCGCGCGTCTCTGCCATTCATTCATTCACACTGAGACTCGCAGAACATGCGGGACTGCGGGATTCATATTTGAATCGACTTTTGCGGCTTAATATTTACAGATACTAGTCCATATCGTGATTTGATTTAAGTGTAATGACCTACTTTGACAAATTTCATGACATTCCGTGTTAAACTGTAAATTCCGTTTTTAAACTAGGTTCCGAGATTCCGTCCGCTTTTTCTGCATCGCGGAAATCATAGGGGCGTAGGGCCTACGCCTCAAGAACCGGGTTGACCGGGTACCCGGTACCACCGGTACTTAAAAAAAACCTGGTACCGTGACGGTTTCATTTTTTTAGTACCGGCTTGGTACCGAAGTACTGGGTCTTTTGACAACACCTTGGTTATGGTGCAGTGGAGGCAAAAGTAACACTGTACTAATTCATCATGCAGACATAACCATTGACTTGTGTTGCACTGACTTTGTTTTAGGAGCTGTCTCTTCGTTTGGCTGAGAGAGAAGAGGCCCGCATTGTTGTGGCCACAGACCCTGATGCTGATCGTTTGGCTGTTGCAGAGCAGAATGACAAGTAGGTTATGTGATGTTCATTAAAACCCTCAGCTGTAAAATGTAGCAGTATCAATTCTACTGAACAGTACTTCTGAACTCTTGAGTGAATCAAGTGGCGTATAACTTGTAGAGGTCGACCGATAGTGGATTTTACCGATACCGATAGCTAGGTTGGACCACACTGGCCAATACCGATTAATCAACCTATAGTTTTAGTGCTTTACTATTTAAAAAACCGTACTGAACCATACATTGTAAATGAATAAAAATATTAATATTATTTACTATATTGATCATTAAAATTATTTCATAGTTTGCTAATGTTAAAAGAAGAAACTTTTAAAAATTTTAAAAATGTAGCCTATTAGTTGCTAATAGTGAATGTTGAAATGAACACACTCTTAACAAGGAACAATACTTCTACAGTTTTCATTAATGTAGAGGTATCATACACACACACACACCATTGCGTTCAATTCAAGTGGCGGTCTAAAACAATTTATTTAATCCCCAAACGGACATAAGTTTGCTTCAAGAATGAACAATGTGGCATAAATGAGTTTGAAGTTCGGTGTTTAAAAAAACAGAGCACACGGAAAGAGAAATCGCGATCTATTACAGCTCTCTATATGAAGCATACAGACTTTATTAGAGCCACAGAGAGCCAAACGTTTTGCTGAAAAATGCACAATACATCATTTATAGCCTAAGCCATTATGCACATTCACAATGATTTGGGACAGATATAATGTAATTTAATAGAAAACTATGTGAATGGCACTCTGTTCCGAGGCAGGATTTTCTGTCGGCTGTATTTAAATGCGCGTCTGGAGTTTTCCGCTCTGTGCAGCGCGCAGTGTCACATGTCAAAATAAACAACACGTGCTGTCAGTGATTTCCGCCTCTAGAGGCCGGTCTCGTACTGTATAATGCCAGCGGACCCTTCTCAGCCACTCCAGCAATGGTTGCAAACCGGAAAACTATCAGCATGGATTTTTGCCGATAACCGGTAGTTGCGGCAATCAACTATCGGTGCCGATTAATCGGTCGACCTCTAATAACTTGTGTCCTATGTTTTTATGGGCAGTTGTGGTTGGAAAGTGTTCACGGGAAATGAGTTGGCTGCATTGCTCGGCTGGTGGATGTTGTTTAACTGGAAGGAAGCACACCCTGACCCAGCAGATACTGAGAGAGTATACATGCTGGCCACCACTGTTTCTTCCAAAATACTTAAAGCCTTTGCACGCATAGAAGGCTTTCATTTTGAGGTTAGTTCAAGTTTTGATTTGTTATTACTAAGACTCAAAATACCTTGAGTGCTTTGTTATTCTTGCATATGGACTATGATCTAAATGAAGATTAAAAGATTTGTTTGCTAAAAAAAAAAAAAAGCAAAGCCACTGCTTAATAGTTTAACTTCTTACTGAACTCTGGTGTTTTTACTTTGCTCCCTTCATCCTAGGAAACATTGCCTGGCTTCAAATGGATTGGAAATAGAATCCATGAATTAACAAAAACCGGAAAGGAGGTCATTTTTTCCTTTGAAGAATCCATTGGTGAGTGCATTTATCTGCAGAGACACCTGAAGTTCAAACTATTTCAACAGCCCTGTTTAGTCTGTAAATATAGTGGGATAGTTTAGTTCACCCAAAAATGTTGTCATCATCAGACTGTTTACAGAATACATCACACAATTAGTTTAAAAGGGTTTTATTATCATCCATTTGCGTGTAAAAGCATATGTAGAAGAATGCTAACGTTGTGTCTTTGTCTTTTTGATGTCAGGGTTTTTGTGTGGGAACATGGTTCTTGATAAGGATGGGGTCAGTACAGCAGCTGTTGTGGCTGAGATGGCTGCTTATCTACACACCAAAAACCTTTCCTTGAACCAACAACTAATCAACATCTATGAAATGTATCTCATCTGCTGCTCCTTTTTTTTTTTTTTTTTCTTAGTGTCTAATGATAATCCAATCCAAATAATTTTAGGTGTATACTGTACCATTGCGTTCACATTTTACTTTGATTGATTGTACAGTATTTGTTGATTTTTCTCTTCACTGTCATACCCTAGATATGGCTATCACATTTCCAGAACATCCTATGTCATCTGCAATGACCCACCAACTATTCATAGAATATTTAGTCGTCTGCGCAATTTTGGGGGTCCAAGTGTTTACCCAGAATCATGTGGAGACTACTGCATCACGCGCATCAGAGATGTTACCACTGGTTATGACAGCAGTCAGCCTGACAAGAAATGTGTATGTCAAAGCAGTTCTATATTTCTTGATTTTAAGTCAATGACAAACAGTTTAACTGGAATAAATGTTCTTTTAATATCTCTTTTAGGTCCTTCCATTGTCAAAAAATAGCCAAATGGTCACATTCACATTTCAGAATGGCATTGTTGCAACACTTAGGACCAGCGGGACTGAGCCAAAGATCAAGTATTACACAGAATTCTGTGCTGCACCAGGAGAACGGTTTGTATCTTCTATTAACGTCATCAAATGTATGATATTGTTGAACATTCATTAGCTACTTTTGTGTTCAGTTAATTAAACATTGCAAAAATGGCTCAGAAGATTGACACTGGTTCTGAGAAAGTCAAGCATCTTATTTTTTATTTTTTTGCTTGTATTGATGTTTTGTCTAATACAATGCCATTCGTGCATTTATATGTGGCTTAAATGTTCAAAAGCATTTTGAGGCCACTGTATTTTTATGCACACTACCTAATTTTCTCTGTTTTTGAATGTAAAAGACAAATAATTGCAAGTTTATTTATTTATTTTTTTTATTTGTTTTTCAATTGTATTTTTTGCAGTGATATCTCCAGTCTGGAGGAAGAGTTAAGGAAAATGACCGCTGCTCTAGTTGAAGAATTTCTAGAGCCTGACAAGAACAACCTGCTTCGCAGATCAGTGTAGCTTAATTTAAATAGTGGTAAGATCATTGTCTTCATGGGCATCTCGTGTAGTATGTACCAGTCCCAAAGGCCTGTTCTGTTAGTGTTGTTTTATCACTGTGAAATGATTTGAAGCATAATCACCTTATGGCTCAAACAAAAAAGTAAAGATGACTGCTTATATATATATATATAAACCACTAAAATTAATGACAAAATATCGTCATGATCAATTTGCTCTTTTGCAATTGAATGTCTTGCTCAGAGAAAGAAAACCTCAATGCTTTGATTTTATTTGTGTAACATTTTTCAAGGGTGTCACATTACCACCATAACTTCTGCTGTGTTATGCTTGCTATGGTTCGATGTTTTCTGGTGACCAGATTTCAGTATCACTCTACGTAGACAATATGGTAGACATGGTCTGCTCGTTTTTCTCAGAGGTTTTGCTGAGAGCTGCTGCTGCTACCTTTTTAAAGCTCTATGAGCATGTGTATTTGTTGTGCTCTCATAAACCTGTGTCCATGTTGTATTTATTTCTCTATCTCTGTTGATGCTCACACCCTTTATACATTGTTATATGCATTGATAATCAGTAGGCAGGCAGGACAGCACCTTGTTGCTCCCTGAATTTCTGCTGGCTTTGTCACGATGAATACGCACAGGGTAATGAATAGAAGAATCGATGTATTATTTTTGAAGTTTTTGATTTCTGCCGTGTTTGATGGGCATATTTGACCTTTGTGGGGTATATACACAATAAATCAAAGGTTCAATGTGCAAACAAGACAAGCAAGGCATTACATTCTACCAATAGAAAGAGACCAGGAGAAGGAAGATAATCATTGACTCTTTAGTCATTTGGTTATTTAAACGCGCATAAGAAAAAAAAAACACCAGGGGTCCGTTGTTCATACCTTGCTTAATAGATCTGAGATGATTTTCTAATCGTGATAACTGATCTACTGGCTAATTTGGTTCTTCAAATGAGTTTGCAGATTTGATTAAAATATCTGGATAAAGTTGTCTAAGATTACTGCACGTTCTAGTGTTGGGCTGATGTATCAATACTCAAAATCATCAGCAATGCAGCGATTGGCTGATGGCAAGACAGCAACGTAATGACATCATATAATTAAAAAAAATCTGACGAAAAGCTTGACCAAATTAAGGACCTTTATAAGGAAATAGCCAAGCGAACAAAATAAATTTTAGATAAATTAAATGTGCAGTGTTTTTATTTTAGTTTGTTTTACATGATTGTCAATGTTGTAACTAACAATTCATTTAATTTTATCTTTGAAGCAGAATTATGTGACCGCATTTAATTAAAGTTTCTTAAGTGTCAAGATCCAGTTATGTGCATCTCCTGCGCTCCATCGAGCCACTCCCATAATCGCTATCACCACTCAAATTAATGCACGACTCACATTAACTGTATAGCATGCGTGTTAGACTCCAATTATAAGGGTAATTATTTTATGACGAATAAATCTTTCAATGAGTAAAACTCTATAGTATTATAGACTACACACCATTGTGTTATTTTCAAATTATATATTTTTTTATTATTATTTTAAATTATTGTCACTGAATCAGTGGGATACACTTGTAATAAAGTAGGGTGGCTGGGACAGATTTTAAGTATCAATTCTGCTTAAAAAGATGTGATCTAATCCTATTTACTTGGAACAAGCCTGCTCCCGAGCAGGTTTAAGCTTACAGACCTGTTGCTGTGACAGCAACTCCGGGATGAGCTTTGAAGAATCAACCAATCCAAGATCATGCTAAATCGTCAACCATCAAATCCAGCTAACCGAGTTAGCAGCATACGAAGAACGGACCCCAGAATAGAAATGCTGGTGACTGTACTGTTTGACAATTTTATTTCCTATCAGTTCTCAAGCACTTATTCCTTTGCAAAAAGAAACTAATTATTTTGGCAGTTTCTTGATTTAGGTCAGGGGTCACCTCACTTGATCCTGGAGGGCCGGTGTCCTGCAGAGTTTAGCTCCAACTTGCCTCAACACACCTGCCTTGAAGTTCCAAGTGTACCAAGCAAGACCTTGATTAGCTGGTTCAGGTGTGTTTGATTAAGGTTGGAGCTAAACTCTGCAGGACACCGGCCCTCCATAAACAAGTTTGGTGACCCCTGATTTAGGTTTTAGTATGGAGTTCAGCTTTTCTAAATACAATAATGACACCCCCCGCCCCCCCATTAGATTTACATATGTATCTGTCTTAATATTGAATTTGTGCCATTAATACCCTGCTATTTTGTTATACTGAGTGTGTTTTAAAAATATCCTCAGTGTACTATTGCTTGATTAAAGATACTATATAGTCCTATTCAGATCCAAATAAACAATCATAAAAAGAAATGTGAAATATTTTAGTGTTTGAAAGAGTAATAAAGTAATAGTTTAGTTGACCTCACTGGTCGAGAAGGTCAAATAGAGTGTACCTGTTGTTGTTGTTTTTTTGTTTTTTTTTAAACGAGTGATAGGTTTGGAAAACCAAATAAATTGGTTAAGTGTAATGTGTATAAGTACAGATTGTTTTTATTTTCCTTTCTGCATTATAGTTTCAAGTGAGATATTTATTTGCAGTGTAACATTCCTTGTGTATGTGTATTATATGTACACCCCTCTACAAATAAATTGTTGTATTTGTGATGTGTTGTTACTCCTTCTCAGGGAATATAGGAAAGCACAAACGTCTTTAAAATCTGTACAATATTCTTGCGCCACTGATTGCTAGGACAGTAAGATAATGATCATATTATGTTGGCAACCAGTCCACAAATCCACATTCAAATGGGTGGGTTAAATTAGCGGTTGTCAACCAGGGAATCCGCTAGGGGGCGTTAGCAAACTTCCACATGAGCTTCAAAAATTGATCTGTACTGAAATTAAAACAAAATATGCAATGTGGTGGTATTATTATTATTATTATTATTATTATTCAATCACTAGGATTCCCAATACTTGGGTCACTTTTTTTCTAAACCAACATTCACAGCAGTAAATGTCATCCAAAATGCACCCATTTTTTGTGTTGATTATGATGGTCCTTTAGAATCATTGTTCTGTTGGAAGATCCAACCGTGGCCTATTATAAGGGTTTCTGACCTCAAGACTCGGCTCTTTTCTGCAATTATCCAGTTATGATCCTTGGATTGTGGTCTTTGGCCACTCAAACTATCTTCCTAGCATTGCATTAAGATAATATAGACACAGACAATATACTGTAGGCAGATTTGTAACATTTCCTGTTGATTAATTATCTTATATTATTTTATTATTATTTATTTATTATATTTATTTCCTTTTGACTTTCTGTTTTGTGCTATTTTCTTGACCATATTTTGTGAAGCTCAACACTCTGTTGCTGCACATTAGAACCAGGGCCTTATTAACACTGTAGGGGGCCCCTGGGCTTTACCTCTTGAGGGGTCCTCCAACAACGAGAACTAGCTACATTCACTCAATCTTGATAATCACAAAGCGCAAGTCGTCAATAGTAAATAATAAACAAACTGTTCACTCATCTTCAGTTGGAATCGAGAATTGTAAAATTGAACTGGTATCTATAATTTTGGTATCAAAAACAATGATAACAAAACTATTTTATTTTTATGGCAAGGCAAGTAAAAATTTAAACCAATGTTGAGCCCTTATGGCCAAATCTCATATGTGAATCTTCAGTTGCCTCACGATTTGATTTGATTATGATTATGCATCACAATGCATCTTTTCCTCCAATTATTTAATTACCATAGCAAATGAATAATCAAATATTTTTGTTATTTTGCCTTTGTTATTAAAATATACATATGAAGATACAACATTAAAAACAGTAGAGCAAATAGCCTACAAAATAGGCCTATGAAAAAAAATGGAATTAACAGTGCTTTACTCTTCATTTTACATCTAATTTACAGAAGCATTTAAGTAAGAATAATACAGAAATTTAATCATTGCATAGTCTTTATTAATTACAATTAATACAACTACAAAAGCAGTAAGTAATTCTCTTGTCTTTCGTTGTTTGGGGTGTAGGCCTAAGATATAAAACAGTAATCTAATCTAATATGTTACATAAGATTTTTCCACAACTGTTTACGTTTAATTAAGACATACCCATCAATGTTTAAGTGAATACTCCAAAGACAGATTTTGAACATTTTTAAGTAATTCAATGTTGCTTGCTGAGAGGTGGCTTTCCGTCCTTGCGCGTCGGGTGTGTCAGTCAGCGCAAGTACCGCACTGAAATCTTTTTTTCTGTGCCTTAACTGTGCGTTCACACCGCAGGCGGCGAGAGCGTCAAAATTCGCTCTGGCCGCCCTGCCAACGACGCTGTAGAAAGATCCGTTGACGCTCTGACGATCGAACGTTTGGTCTTGTATTTAAAGGAGCCGAAAAGCAAACAAGCATGTTGATCTTGTGCAGACTGACCAAAAGTAGGGTATAAGTTAACCTCATGAAATATTTTAAATGTGAAAGTAAAAAATTGATCGATGGAAAGAACTTAATTATAGTTACATGTTTGCTAAAGAAATAAACCAATAAAAGCCATTTGTGTGGTGTGTTTTTTGTGTTCGTGGTTAAGTGCTAGTCCGCTGCTGCTTGCCGCCGCTGCTTGCCGCCGGCTCACATTGAAAATGAATGACTTCCGGCCACTTTGACGCTCTCGCCGCCTGCGGTGTGAACGCACAGTAAGCCCCGTTCACACTAGCAGCGACTGCATTTGTCGCGTCGCTGGACACGCCCCGTCCGGTCGCTGTCGCTCGTGTCGCCAGAAATCGCCAGCTCTCCATTGAAATGAATGGGATCGTGTCGCTTTGTCGCTGCGTGTCGCTTGTAGTGTGAACGGGGCTTTAGCCTATTGCGCTTAAAATCTCGTCCTAACATCAAGCACTTGCCGCATATTTTCTCATTCATACATAATAAAATAGTATAATATATGATACGACTATTTAATTACATTTATGCAGAATCTTCCACATCAGCATAGCGATGCCTCATAAAAATGATTATATTCCACAGTTGTGTAGGCTAGTGGCTAACTAACAACTGCAAGCTCAACTATGTTAAAATGGAATTATAGCCTACTGTTTCTAACTACTGAATACTGATAGCATATGACCTGCCATGATCTGCATTGGCATCTTCTCCTAGCCCGCGTTAATATGTAGTGAGCAACTTCGGAATTTTGACAAATTTTTCTTGTCTGACAGGCTGACACTTCTCGCGCAGGACTTGCAACGCCTGCACGTGCATTCTAAGCAAACCGATAAAGCCTAATTTTAATGGAACAGTGAACTCACTATAAAATGTGGTTACAATATTTTCCAGCACAACCGGGGCCCTGGGCTTAGCCCGTGCATTAATGCGGCCCTGATCAGAACTATATATATATATATATATATATATATATATATATATATATTTTTTTTTTTTTTATCATTGTGATGAATGACATAAGGAAATGTGGCCTTTGTGTTTCTCATATTTATAATCCTGTGGATTAGGAAGGCTGGATAATTTCATGTTCCTACTCACCTTGGTGTGTTAAAAGAAAAAAAGAAAGAAAAGAAAAGTAAATATGAATGGGAATATAGATATTCAGAGATTTTGCTCATAATGATTTCTAGAACTACAAATAATTGTGGCCAGTGTGTATTAGAGAATTGTTTTTTTTTTTTTTTTTTGTATTTTGTTGAAAAGTTAGATTTTTGTGATTGATTGATTGATTGATTGAAAGCACAAAAGGTAAATAAATAAATAATACAGGTTTATTTTCACAACTTTCTTTGATCGTATTTTCTTAGGGTGCCAATATAGTTCTGACCACGACTCTCTCTCTCTCTCTCTCTCTCTCTGTAAAGCAGCTGCTTCATGTATAAGATAATAAATAAATAATATATTTTAAAATAATTAAAATAATAGTAATAAAAATGTTGCAAGAATTTATGAAGAATTCATTACAAAGAGATTTCTATGCATTCCTTTTATTTCGACACCTGATGTGTGCATTTACTTTGCTTGCTTTAAAAAATGTTTTCTCTTGCTCAGTAACGTTTTTGTTTGTTTGATTGCAGTCAATTTTTATTTTTTTTTTTGTCCCCACTGCAATAGAGTAGGGGAACTATGACGTCACTTTGTAGGCAGATCAGCTGTTAGCATGAAACTGGTTCCTCCACAAAAAGCCAATAGGATTTTTCCATAGGCTTTTGGATTATCGCAAAAAAATATGCTCTGTGTTCAATCATAGTTCATGAAATTTACACGTTTTGTCCATCAAGATAATCTTCACAAAATAATATAACTTTGACGAATTTTGAAGCCTAAATAAAAGCGCCAGAACTAAAAAGCTAAACTTAGGCTATAAACGAACTACAGCACCACAGTCGCTCGTCTTCAGCGTCACCACCACCGCGCTTCCGACAACTGTTTCAAACTTATTTTTAACGTGTTCAGTGAAGGATATACTCTGTATATGAATGTTAATCCACGCTACATGAACCTTTTCATATAAACTGGAATAAATACAAAACTAGAGACAAATTAAAACTGAAATGAGACATTAGTAATAAATAGTAGTGAATAAATGAAATAATCTTAACTAAAGGACATTTGAAAGCACGTATTTCTGTACATTTCGAAATTATGTGCATTAAAAGTCAATAAATCCTTGATTAATATAATTATTTGAATTAAAATTGTGTCGTATACTATTCAATAAAATTCTAGTCCATTTAATCTATTAAATAACAGCAGATAGAGTTTTTGGATATGGTAAGATTAAATTTATTTTAGTGAAGAAAGTACCACATTTCAGCTATCGTTTTGTTAGGAATGGTACACAAAATGTTATTTTATCCTTGCTGAAAAGCTTCTTGTGGCCGAAAACATTTCATTTTAACTTGGCTTTAAGCACTATGCATCATTAAAGTTTCACTTTCACCACTTAAAGCTGGTAAATGTGGTGTTTACATGGATTAATTGTAATATGAGTTTACCTTATGGTCCGAACCCAGAGTCTCCGTGTCAGTAGGAAAGCAATAAACTCGAGCATCTTCCCTCCAAAGACTTGTGTCACATTTTGGGGCAAAGCAAAAAAACATTGTTGAACAACAATATAAAATGCGGGAAACTATTCATTGGTTATTCTACGATTAATTGAATTACAAATTTTCCAAATTGGAAAATACTATAAATTGATAAACTGTTCAGCGTGATGATGTTGAATGTCTCCGACAGCACCTGTAGTCCCATTTAGCAACTTGTTTTAAAGAAACGTAACAGCATAAAAAAATCACGAGTGGGGTGTAACTGTGTTTTATGTTGTAGAATAAAACGTGAAAGTATCTTGAGCTTGTGTGAACCACGGACCTTATTTAAGGGATTTAACCAAAATCCCATTCAAAAAACCCATTGAATCTGGGACGATGGAACCGGAAGCGCTAAAATGCACTCGCTTCCGGGTTTTTGCCTACAAAGTGGGTGTTTCTCAAACGGAAGGCTGGATCCTACCGAGGCTGCGTCCTTCCTAGTTCAGTCCTTCAGAGTCTTGTAGGCTAGACTCCTCATCGGCATATAAACGCTAGAATGACACGGTCTAGTAAGTGCGCATGGCTACGTCACATATGTTCCCGCCCTTACCGTCACGGCACAAAAACACTAATATAACTTAGTTTTGAAAAAAAACCCTTTGTATTACAAATCTTTATCTTATTTGGCTTTCTATTAATGCAATACAATGAAAAACCGCCATCTATGATCTCCCTGTGGCATAAATTATTGGCAGTTTAGCGTTTAGTAAGTAATTTACACCAAAACAAAAGATAACATCTATCCTTTCATGTCCGAAAACATTATTTTTAGATTTCATAATGAATTCAGACAAGCTCAGTACTGACTCGTTTTTCGTCAGTTTATTTTCATGAAATGGAATGGGTACAAAGGATTGTGGGTGATTGAAGGTCGCGGAGGATACAGCCCATGCATCCTTCAAATTCAGCTGAAAGAAGGACGCAAAACGAAGGCTGTCTTCCAAGGATCCTTCAGATTGAGATGGCCTTCAGCGACGTTTGATGACATGGCAGCCGAGATATGCAACCTTTGTAGGATGCAGCCTTCCGTTTGAGAAACACCCAGTGACTGTCAGGGATCAGTCACAATCATTACAGTCACCACCCAGCACAATCACCCGCTCACAGTCACCTGACTACTGATCGCACGCACCTGCTGTCACTAATCACCACCAGTATAAACACACACACATCCTTACCCCTCATTGTCTGGTCTACTGTTCACCTTGATGGCCTGCTCTGGACTCTCCTGACTTACCTGTGACACTTACCCTTTGGATTCCCAACCGATCCTCCCTCGAAGCATGAGACATATGATCCAAACCTGCAAACGAAGACACGGCATCAAGACCACAGCTAAGCAAACTGAAATCCACTATATATTACTCACTCACCCACCTTTGGTCACTTTTGTTCCTGTTCCCCAAGTTTCCTTCAATAAACCTGCTTGTCATTTACTCACCTGGGGCCTGTACCATGAAGCCGGTTTAGCTGGCTAGCCAGGTAAGTTTCAGTTTAGTTTGCCCCAACTCTGGGTTTTAGGTACCATGAAGGTAGCTCGGCTTTAAGCGTTGTTTGTTGCCATGGTATCTTATGCTGCACGGCTAACCTGCTCCGGGGCAGGTTATGTTCTGGATTCGAGATCTCAGACTGAAATTCGACCAATCAGCTGTGATCAAAGAAACATATAGGTGACGTCACATATCCCAGTGTCTGTTGCAATGGCTTCACCTTTTCTACCAAATCCTGTGGACATCTCCGCACAAATTGTTAGACGAGCACTTCAGAGAGAGAGTTTTTAGGGACAGACAAAATCCCTAGATTTTCCTGATACTTACTTGTATGAAAGATACAGATTCTCCGGAAGGAATCTCTTATATTTGCGAACTTCTTGAGCCGCACATATCAAATGTGACACGTCAAGTCATGCTCTTACTGTACCGCAAATGGTATGCATTGCGTTGCGTTTTTGCAAGCGATGCGTACTTGTATGCGGTCGGTGATGCAGAGAACCTTGGGAAAAACACGGTTTGTCGAACCATTCGCAAGGTGGTCCTCGCACTGCAGGGGTACATGAATAGCTTCATAGTGTTCCCTGGACATTTATCGACCATGTCCATAAAAGAGGGCTTTTATAAAATTGCCGGTAAGACTGATAGGGTGACACTACATGAACAGATTTACTTTTATACATTCACTTTTTCTCCCCAGAAAGCAGATTTCACTTAGAACACTTAAATTATACAATACAGTACATGTTAATATTATTCTAAATCTTTTAACAAATATATTAATCTTATGATAGGATTCCCTAGAGTCATAGGAGCAATAGACTGCACACATGTTGCAATCTCCACAGCTCTTGGAGAACATGAGGCAGATTATGTGAATAGAAAGTCCTTTCACAGCCTCAATGTTCAGGTAGGTGTACTATGGGTGTACTACTATTCAAGATGACTTATTTTCAGTGAGATGAATCATTAACACATGACAATGATGTACTGTACATTTAATCTTCAGATAACTTGTGATCATGAATGCATGATCACAAGCTTGATGCCAAATGGCCTGGCTCAGTGCATGACTCACGAATTTTCCGTGAGTCTGTGTTGTGTCAGCGCTTTGAGGAAGGCAAGTTACAGTACAAAACACTTTAAAGTGTTCTTTTTAATTGACAAAGCAAAACTTATACAATTTTCCCCTTTTCTGTTCTGTGACAGGGCTTTTTGATGGCCTGTTGGTAGGAGACAGGGGTTATGCATGCCAGAGATTTTTACTAACCCCCTATCCTGACCCTCAGACAAGGCCACAAAACAGGTTCAATGTGGCCCTCAGTAAAACCAGGGTCAAGATCGAGATGACCTTTGGCATCCTAAAGGCACGTTTCAACTGCCTTCGGCGGTTAAGGGTGTCACCAGAGCGGGCATCACAGATAGTGGCTGCATGTGCCATTCTGCACAATATAGCCACTATCAGAAAGGAGCAAGCACCACCACTAAACCAGCTTCTCCCCGATGAAATTGACCCAATCACACTTGACCACCCAGCTGGCACAGCTGTCAGAGATGCAGTCACCATACAATATTTTACTTAATAAAAGTAAATTGAAACTGCAGATAGGTCTCAAATGGTTTTATTGTTGATGTGGCTAAGGAGGAGAAAGAGAAAGATGCATTAATAAGTATTGAGTGTTCATACTAATGTGTTGCCTGTTTTAGCAAGTTCACATACTGAGATCTGTTTTTCCAGCTGTTTGATCTCCAATTTAATTTTTTTAATTTGGAGGCTCCTCAGCTCACAGTCCAGCTCCTTTAGTGTGCAGTCCAATTCTAGGCTCCTTTTGTAAAGGGCCTGACTGAGTCAGTTTCCACCTGAAACATAATTCCACCACAAACAGTCATTACAAGTCTTAAGGTAAATCAAATGACAAAAGGCATGACTTAATACAGGCACAGGACTGGCTGTAATTTATGTCAAGGGTTTAAAGCAGTACCTTGTTCACATTCCTTCTGAAGCCCATTGAGGTAGAGGCGTCAGTTTGTGGGGTAGGTTGTGAAAAATCCTACAATAAAAGATAAGGGCCAGTCACATTGGTGTGACATTAAAATGTGCGCCATTAAAAAAAAACAAAAAAAAACAATGCATTCACCTCAGCAATGGTTTCAGAACACACAGAGAGGGTGTCTTCGTCATTTGCGTCACCCTAATAAATAAAAGTAGGCCAATGTAAAGCGTAACTGTTGTAAAGCATATTCATAGTGTTCTGTCTGCTGCAAGCTCACCTCTGTGTGGGAGACTGTGTGAATGTGTGCCGGCTTCAACAGGGACACTGTATTTCCCTCTACTGCAGAACATACAGTCAGCCACATGTACAACTTTTAAAAGGTAGTAATGCATTGCACACATACCCAGTGTCACTTGCTTAGAGGAGCCAGCACCAGGGTCAGATTGTACAGCACCTGTACCAATACCATCCATAATCGGCCGCCCCTTATTGCTACTCAGAGCCAGCTCCTCTGCCACAGTGTATTCTGGGGAGGTGGCCCTCCCCCAGTTTTCCGAAGGTCACACTTTTTTCTGTTTGCTGCAAAAAAGTTTTTGTGAAAATGTTCACGAAAGTAATAAAAGGTTATGGTAAATACTCACCACTTTGAATGATATTTTTATATTTTGTCTTTATCTGCTGCCAAGAACGTTTGTAGTTGGGGTTGCATCTAAAAATCAATGAATAGCCTATTAATCTATATGACGTAGGCCTAATATACAGTCACATTTTTATACACAAACCTTTATACATACAGTATACATATATACACATTTTAATTTAAGCATTAATACATTTTTAAAATAAAACTAACTGTTAACATACGTCTAACGCACAGTGAAGTAACATGAGTAACTTGAACAACTAACGGAATTAACATTAGATTAATAAATGCTGAAAAACTATCGCTCATTGTCAATTCATGTTAGCTGCATTACGTTCTCTAAACAAATACAACCTTATTGTAAAGGCATCATATACACGCACACACACATACATCATTTTTAATTAATATTGAATGTATATTTGTTTAATTTACGCATTAACGCAATCAGCGATCTTTTTCCAACACTCTTCTCTTGCTTTGGCAGCAGATACAGTATTACTGCGTGCTCGAAACACATGTTTATATTCTTCATACTTTTGAATAATTATTTCTTGCTCCTCCAGAAAAATATACAGCTCTCGCTCTATCCATATTGAACGCGATTGGTTGTTCGGTGCCGACGTCACTCTTTTATGTGCACGCGCCCGTGAGTAATCATAGCTTAAGGATCAAAGCCCGAGTTGACAGAGAAAGTTGATGAGCTGCTTCATGGTACCAATTAAGCCTGATTGCATCGGTTTGGTTTTGTCAACTCAAAACTAATCCTGTAACCCGGAGTTTGTTTAGCCACCATCATGGTACAGGCCCCTGATGTGTTGGACCATGTTTGATGACAGTGACATCATAGTTCCACCATTCTATTGGTGTCCTTGGATTTGCTTCTCAATTCCACACAATTTTAAGCTTTTACTGGTTCATTCCATGTTTTATAGGCAACCTCTGTCATGCTAATTCAGATTAGCACAGTTGGTTTTAAATCAACCTAGTTTGTTTTAGTTCAGGAGTCCATAGTCCAGGAGTTAGTAATCCACACTTAATGTGTTTCAGAAAGCCATTTATAAAAGCATGATTAACTATTCTAGATTAAGCCTACTCCTGGCTTAATTTAAACCCTGTCCAGGAAACTGGCCCTTTGTGACTCATAAACAAATAAAAAGTAGAATTACAAAATGTTTTCTTCTGTAACATTTATTTACAAAACAAGAATGACAGCTCTCTACTGTTTAATTAACCTGAGCCATTTTTAAAGCAAACCACAACAAAAACTTGCCAAATTGTCCCCTTTTGTATGGATAGTAATGAAACTGATATACTAACAGATGTGTAAGTGTTCAGCTACATTTAATGGGCTAACTAAAGTAACCTTCAGGTTGAAACTAACTTGCATTGTTGTTGGATTTTGCGGTGTGTATATTCTGAAAACATGTCTAGATCTAGATCAAGTCCCATCTAGATTTGTAATTTACACCCAGTGGACTTGTGGAAACTTGGTGAACCTGCATGCCACGACATGGTTCCAGAGCAAGGGACAGCTATAATGAGGAGTGAATTTGGAATAACAAGCAATGCAATGGTAAATATTGATACTGTATTGTTTGTGAAAGAGAAAGTAAATGTTATTTATATTTATTTTTCTCTGTTGATGCATACATTACATGCATTATTTGTATCATAATTATTTAAAATGTATTTTGGCAGTGTCAATCTCTGCGGCCATTGAGTTCTTCCTCTTCATGGTCCACCTTTCAGTCGGCCTTCCACAGAGAGATCTGGCCTTACACACAACACTTTAATTAGTGTCTTTATTTGCACAAACTGTTATATAAAAAATGTAAATGTAAATATATATAACTTCAATACTGTTTCTTGCTCACCAGTGTAATCTAAACATGTAAATATAATAAACATTGATAACATGTAAACATAAGTAACTTAGTAATTTACATAACCTTTACACTGTATCTAACACATTAAATACTAATAACTGTGATAGTGTAATGGTCTTTTTTTTCACACTTCTGCCACTTGAAGGCAGTTCGCTGGTGACACCAAAGCGTTCTCTTGAGAAAAAAAAAAATATGTATAGGGTAAATTGACCATAAAAATGTTGCATACATTATGAACAGTACCATAATTCCACTATGATTGTGATTTGTCTTTTTTCTGCAAGGCCTAATCATATAGGCATGTTATACAGTGAGGAAAATAAGTATTTGAACACCCTGCTATTTTGCAAGTTCTCCCACTTAGAAATCATGGAGGGGTCTGAAATTGTCATCGTAGGTGCATGTCCACTGTGAGAGACATAATCTAAAAAAAAAAATCCAGTAATCACAATGTATGATTTTTTTAACTATTTATTTGTATGATACAGCTGCAAATAAGTATTTGAACACCTGAGAAAATCAATGTTAATATTTGGTACAGTAGCCTTTGTTTGCAATTACAGAGGTCAAACGTTTCCTGTAGTTTTTCACCAGGTTTGCACACACTGCAGGAGGGATTTTGGCCTCCTCCACACAGATCTTCTCTAGATCAGTCAGGTTTCTGGCCTGTCGCTGAGAAACACGGAGTTTGAGCTCCTCCAAAGATTCTCTATTGGGTTTAGGTCTGGAGACTGGCTAGGCCACGCCAGAACCTTGATATGCTTCTTACAGAGCCACTCCTTGGTTATCCTGGCTGTGTGCTTGGTCATTGTCATGTTGGAAGACCCAGCCTCGACCCATCTTCAATGCTCTAACTGAGGGAAGGAGGTTGTTCCCCAAAATCTTGCAATACATGGCCCCGGTCATCCTCTCCTTAATACAGTGCAGTCGCCCTGTCCCATGTGCAGAAAAACACCCCAAAGCATGATGCTACCACCCCATGCTTCACAGTAGGGATGGTGTTCTTGGGATGGTACTCATCATTCTTCTTCCTCCAAACACGTTTAGTGGAATTATGACCAAAAGTTCTATTTTGGTCTCATCTGACCACATGACTTTCTCCCATGACTCCTCTGGATCATCCAAATGGTCATTGGCAAACTTAAGTCGGGCCTGGACATGTGCTGGTTTAAGCAGGGGAACCTTCCGTGCCATGCATGATTTCAAACCATGACGTCTTCGTGTATTACCAACAGTAACCTTGGAAACAGTGGTCCCAGCTCTTTTCAGGTCATTGACCAGCTCCTCCCGTGTAGTTCTGGGCTGATTTCTCACCTTTCTTAGGATCATTGAGACCCCACGAGGTGAGCTCTTGCATGGAGCCCCAGTCCGAGGGAGATTGACAGTCATGTTTAGCTTCTTCCATTTTCTAATGATCGCTCCAACAGTGGACCTTTTTCACCAAGCTGCTTGGCAATGTCCCGTAGCCCTTTCCAGCCTTGTGGAGGTGTACAATTTTGTCTCTAGTGTCTTTGGACAGCTCTTTGGTCTTGGCCATGTTAGTAGTTGGATTCTTACTGATTGTATGGGGTGGACAGGTGTCTTTATGCAGCTAACGACCTCAAACAGGTGCATCTAATTTAGGATAATAAATGGAGTGGAGGTGGACATTTTAAAGGCAGACTAACAGGTCTTTGAGGGTCAGAATTCTAGCTGATAGACAGGTGTTCAAATACTTATTTGCAGCTGTATCATATAAATAAATAGTTAAAAAATCATACATTGTGATTTCTGGATTTTTTTTAGATTATGTCTCTCACAGTGGACATGCACCTATGATGACAATTTCAGACCCTCCATGATTTCTAAGTGGGAGAACTTGCAAAATAGCAGGGTGTTCAAATACTTATTTTCCTCGCTGTATATTATGAATATAGCAAGATATGAAAATATAATGTAACAATATTAGACTGTGATACATTTACAGTCTACTCTTTCCTTATCTCAGTGAGTGTTTCTTTCAGTCTTGCAAACTGGACCACCATCCCAGTGACAGGCCCTGGCTTGACTCTCTAGGCATACCAACGGGCATGTTAATATTATTAATCAAAGTTTATTAATTATATATGTCATTCATTAAAGTATTTGATAATTCTCTTACACTTAGCATTGTTCAAGGTTTGTGCCAACTCTGCTCCATTTCAGTGCAGTTATGTACAGGAGGAACGATCTGTGCAGATAATTAAATTGGGTTACATGTTGAATTGAATTCAGATGTATTTTGAATTACTTTCAGTTGCATTTTAAATTGTTACATTGTAAATAAACATTTTGAATTAAATTATGAACAATTAATAATCTATATAATATTACAAACACAATACACTGTGTGTTCAGGAAAATTTAAAAGGATGTCCTATCCCTTAACCATTTCTGGCGAGGACCCTCTTGGAATTGCTCCGTTTCTTCTTCTTCTTCTCCTTCTCCTTCTCCTTCTCGCATTTTCTCCTTGCATTTTGGAGGGCCTAAACATGCTCCAAAACTCATGAAACTTTGCACACGGGTCAGAACTGGCGAAAATTTACATCTGATATGGGTTTCAGAAGTGGGTGTGGCAAAATGGCTCGATAGCGCCACCTATAATATTTCAAAAGAGTGCGCCTCGAGCTACGTTTTATGTACATGCACGAAAATCGGTACACACGTGTAACACACCATTGCCTACAAAAAAGCCTCTTGGTACAAAATCCAAAACCCAACAGGAAGTACGTTATTTTGAATTTCCTGTTCGATTTTTGTGCAGTTTTTGCAATTTCCAGGCTTCGTACTTTGACGAACTCCTCCTACAGTTTTAATCGGATCGTCTTCAAATTTGCTGAGTGTAATCATAAGGCCTTTGCGATGTTAAATTGCGAAGATCTAGAGTTTTCGTCAAGGGGCGTGTCCCTAGGGGCCTGACAAAGTTTGATGTTTCGCCATGAAACAGGAAGTTGCTGTAACTCAGGCAAGCAATGTCCGATCTACCCCAAACTTCACACGTTTCATAGGAGTTCAGTCCTGAACACATCTGCATGCTCATATTCAGATATAGTCATAGCGCCACCTGCTGGCAACAGGAAGTGACATGTTTAACACTGTAATGGACTCCTAGGTGCATATTAAAAAGTGTCAACAAGTGATAAATATGCTGGCAGCATGCTACAAGCATACTAAAAAATGCTAGCAACACTTAGCTAAGGGCTAAAGCATGCTAGTAATGCAGTGAAACAGGAAGTTGCTGTAACTCAGGCATGCAGTGTCCAATCTGCCCCAAATTTTACAAGTTTGATAAGAGGCCTGTCCTGAACACATATACATTCCCGTATTTGGTTATAGTCATAGCGCCACCTGCTGGCAACAGGAAGTGACATGTTTTACACTGTGATGCACTATTAGCAACACATTAAAATATGCCATTGTGTGCTAAACATGTTAGCAACACTTAGCTAAGTGCTAAAGTATGCTACTAACTCCATCAAAAAGGAAGTTGTTGTAACTCCGGCATACAATGTCCAATCTGCCTCCAACTTCACATGTTTGATTACAGTCCTGGCCTGAAGACATCTACATGCTCACATTCGGTTATAGTTATAGAGCCACCTACTGACAACAGGAAGTGACGTTTTACACAGTGATGCACTTTTAGCAACACTGTAAATTATGCCATTGTGTGCTAAACATGCTAGAATAATGGTCAAACATGCTAGCAACACTTACTAAGTACTAAAGCATGTTATTAATACCATGACACAGGAAGTTGTTGTAACTCATGCATACAATGTCTTATCTGCCCCAAACTTCACACCTTTTATAATAGTCCTGGCCTAAACACATCAAAAGGCCAATATTCAGTTAAAATTATAGCGCCACCAGCTGGCAACAGGAAATGACTTGTTTTACACTAACTTAAACATGCAATGTCCAATCTGCACCAAACTTCACATGTTTGGTAAGAGTCATGACCTGAAGACACCTAAAGGCCAATATTCAGTTATAATCATAGCGCCACCTTTTGGCAATAGGAAATGTCATGCTTTATAGTAACTCAAACATACTACTTTCAATCTGCATCAAACTTCATATGTTTGATAAAAGTGCTGCCCTGAAGACATCTACATGCCAATATTCAGTTATAGCCAGCTGGCAGCAGGTTTGGCACATATAAATAACTTTGACATATTCCTCTATGTTTGCCTTTTTAAATGCATATTGCTCACCGTTCCCTCTCTCCCTGAAGCAACTGGTCGGCGGTGAGCCTGGGTGCGAGGGCCCATTCATCGCTGCTTGCAGCTTTAATTTTTTTTCTTTTTTTTTCTTTACTGAACAGCTTCGC
Source organism: Onychostoma macrolepis (assembly GCF_012432095.1). NCBI lineage: Eukaryota > Metazoa > Chordata > Actinopteri > Cypriniformes > Cyprinidae > Onychostoma > Onychostoma macrolepis. The sequence continues at coordinate 5,004,489 of NC_081169.1, forward strand.
CATGTTTGTTTAAGGGATGCCTGGAAAACTGCTATATTAAATGTAAACAATCAATTCAAGCTTCAGGGAAAAGATTATAAAATGAAGTATAAACTGTCAGAATTAAGGTGTATTACGATATATGGCAATCTAAAAATAGGTACAGTATTTAAAATACTTTATATCAAGTGAAGACGTTCATCACAGCAAAGCAAACACCTATCAGAGCCACATGACAGATGCAAACAAATGTGGATTAACTTTCCGAAGCTCTGTTGTTATTGCTACTATCTATTAGGGGTAATAAAACCAATGAAAATAAAGTCAAAGACGTTTAAAGCCAAACTCTATTTAAATGCTGATCAAATCGGTGCAAAAGTCATGCAGCATTATCCAACCTTATTAGCTAGATTTGCTAGAAAATGATAGCACCATACTCACCTTAATGTTGTCGATGTAACTTGAAACTCTTTAAAATGACTTTCTCCGTTTTGCTGTCACAGCTGGCAGACTCGCAATGCGATGGACAGCATTTACAACAATCCAGGGAAGTTCTTGTAAACTGAAAAGTCACCTTCTCCTCGGTCATTTTGAAAGCTCTTCGTTAAGAACAATGGCTTCTGGCAGAGCACCTGATGTAAGTAAGGGTCCTGAGGAAAAACGTGGAAGTGACCGTGCATTGAGCCCATTGTTTTGATAGTATGCAATTTTTTAGATTTGGAACATATTAGAACAAAGTTTTATTGTAAAATTGTAGCAAATTGATGTCTGTTTATTTATGTCAAATAGCTTTTTTTTTTTTTTTTTTTTTTTTTTTTCTTGTTAATATGCCAGTTATCATTCACAACACTGGTTCTGCGTAAAATGTGAATATAAGTGAATATGCAAATTCACTCTTTGCCACAAGGTGGCGCTTATGAAACATTAGAATTATAGTTGTTACAGAAAGTAAACACGTACGTTATTACAGGCATTATACGGAGGTTATATGAAAACTTTCCTGACTGACTTTACAGGTATGCTTTAATCACCATAAATGACACAAAATATTCATTATTCATCATCAGTAGGTCGAAAAACACGGCATGTTGGCATATAAATGTTGGCTATGTTTGGTGATTGCTAACTGCATTTTTATTTTGAAACATGCCATGCTCATGTTTAATTAATTAAATAACAGCCTTATAAAGTTTAATGATCACATTTAACAATTTAAATATTTTACCATGGCTGGATTTAAAATTGAGACTTTGAAACAGCACCTTTGATGGAGCACAGTGACTGAATCTAAAACCTTCAGCTGACACACAGATTACATCCACGCAAGTTACTAAACTCGCACTGTATGATGTTACAGAAAGTTATCAGGTCCAGTTCCTTTCACACAGCAGTGTTGTGTTTCTTATTAATCTGCACGTTAACATAAACTCTCATGGATTGTACATTCTGCTTACAGTAAATCGGTGGAACATACCAACTATACAAACTGTATGGGGGGAACCTAAACTGAACCATTCCCTGTATAGGTGTAGGATCAGAATGAGTCAGACAAATTTAAGATTCGATCAGAACATCGAAACATGAGGAGCCGAAATTCCAGAGGGGCCCAAGAAAACAGGACATCATAAATCAGATTCCTAGTGCCATGAGTCTGGAGCAAGCCTTACCAACAAGCCTCTTTCACAGAACAGTTTGCAACATTAAGACAAAAGAACACTTATTGATAAGTCCAACGCAGGAAGGAGATCGTCAAATTTGGGGTAAATAATCAAGATTGATGGTCAAAGAGATGGCCATCACATGTGTTCCACGAGAGAAATCACAAGCTTCTTTAGATTGACTTTTCCCCGACACATAGAAGACAAAGAACCAGACTGAAATTCCTTTGTCCAAAGAACATGTCTTTTGGTCTCCACAGAACTACACAGAGACTTTCTTTTTCATATGCATATAAAATCATCCTAAAAGGACATTGCTAGGCATAACACTATATTATGTATGTAACCCACACATTAGATTATCATGTTTTAAGCATGTATTATGTATGTCTTTTTAATAACTATTGAATAACTTTAAGGTTTATTCATGTTTGGTATGTATGAGCTTGACAATTCTAGCTTGAAACGTTTCTTCCAATTGTTTCTTTGTCAAATGTATCATATTCTGGTTATAGAAATCACATCCAAAAGTATACTTTGCAGGAGTGTGTAAAATTCGGACCATGTGACTGATAACATGCTGATTTATGATGGAAGGAACAACCCTAGCTAAGATAATAGCTTATCTAATTGGTTAAGACACCAGATGGGATGTGTCCAAAAGCCGAGTTTAAAAACTCAGGACACCATCAAACCTTCTCCCTTCTTGCCCTTCTCCCTTCTCTCTTCTCGCCACCGCGTTTTGACGCTGCTTTTTAGCGCTCTTTGAGCGTGCTCTGGCCTACAGGCCAGTCGCTACTTAACACCACGATGAGAAGAAAAACCACCTAGTCTCGTTACATTCTTTCTTTCTTTTATTTTAGTTCATTTTCCGTTGCAAGTTTCGTGTTCTCAGTTTAAGTTTTGCCGCCACTCATTGTCTCCGAGTTCAACTCGAGCCTGTGACCGCCTCAAAACTTCAACCAGACCAACTCCGCATCCTCAGCCAACGCCCAAGACATCACTTCAACGACTACTGAACTTCCAGCCAATCACCAACTCGGGAAACCCCTTTTCCTGCAACAACCACGACAGAAGGGAATCCCTGTAACACAAAGGCAACGCAAGCAAGTACCTCCAGGTCTAACTGAACTGGCGCATTTAATATAAATTTTAGCCTCATTGAGAAACTCAATGCGAGGGTTAATTACGTGATTGATGGTTGTTCAGGTCTGTGCAATATCCCAAGTTTACAGCAATATGGGCTATCACATTTTCATTCTCTAAACTCCTCCTTTCTCTCTTTCTGCAACATGTGAATGTGTGACTGCTTGTGTTCATGTGTTAGATTAGTTTATGTCTTAGGTTTATATAAATAAAGTCGTATTTATATTTAAAGAGAAGTATGTTTTGTGCTTACAAGTTAATGTCTTAATCTGCCGATCTTGTTACTGTGCTTATTAATAGTGTTTTCACTATATTTTGGATTTTAATATACAGTGCAGAATTAATGTTATACGGCTCGTTCAGTGAATCGCTGCCGACTCAGTGATCAGCCGCAAAACAGTGATTCTGTTCAAATTCCCTATAAAATCATAAATGATTCCCTTTGAGCTAAATTAAATTATATTTATGTATCAAACCCTACATAGGCTACTACAACCAGGGAGCCGCTGAAAATGAGTGTGCGAGTTTGTTTACAGAATGCAGTTGTCACTGCTGCAAACTCCCATATAAATAATTATTTGAAAAATATAATTTCCCTGCAGCCAGTGGGCCCCCTTTCCAGTGTAGGCCCCTGGGCTTCATCCTCTTGAAGCCCGTGAGTTAATGCACCCCTGAATACACCCAGAGATAAGCCATCTAGTCTAGTCACACCTCTTCTTTTCTTTTCTTTTCTTTTCACTGTGAAACATCCCCAAACAGTAATGGGAAATTGCGGCAACACTTTATTTTAGGGTCCCTTATAGTTGCTTATTGGCATACATATTACTAGTGTAGCAAATGAGCTCAAAGTTAATCATAACGGGTTGTTATCAATTATATTCATCTTCAAGAATTAACTGTAGCATTAATAGTACAATACAATGATTTGTTCGTCCACAGTACGGACAGTTTTAATCATCTATCGACTCTAAGGGAAATTATTTCACTGGCCATGAAAAATAATTTCCTTATTGATACATTGCTCACAGAGCATGTAACAAAACCGGAACGTTAAAGTGACCTCGTTCTGTGAGCAGCAGACACAGACAACCGAGCGTGAATACATATGGATGTTTATTAAATTACACTACAGGGGAACATGCAACATCTAACTAGACACAAACATACACACATTAAACAAAGATACCAATGCAAGGAAGGCATGGAGAGAGACAGAGAGAGAGAGAGAGAGAGAGAGAGAGCACGGGAGAGAGAGGGAGTGCTTGCGCAAAAGAGTAGAGTGTAATGGCAGTATTTACACATCAGCTAACCGCAACCTGTTAAGAACCATCAGAGAATCACATCACCCAGGGAAAGTGCTTCTTTGTCCCACTTGACACCTCATTTGCATGTGTTATGACTGGTCTGAAGAATCAGTGTAGTTTTGCCCACAGTACAGTAAAACTAGTATGATGCATTTGACAATCACATAGTGTACATCATTGTTTGAGGAATAAAGAGCAGATCATTTTGATACCAAGAAAGAAACATCTAGAAGATATTAAACCAGAGATACATTCATACACCTGAATATGAGCGTTTAGAGCTTAACTAATACAAATAAAGAGTGGTAACTAGGCTAATATAATAAGGAAGCATACAAAGAACACATGCATATACCAGATACATTTGTAACTGATTAATTATAGTCTAAATAAAGAAAATGTCTTTATGTGTGTGTTATGTGCATTGTAATCGTGGAGGTAGTCCACTGGTCTAGTCAGGCCGTTGGTGCCTGTCACAGGTGGTCATTTACTCCTCTTTGGAATGTGTTTGAAGTTTGATGGGGAGACCAGAGAGAGCTAATCTGTTTAGCCTCTTCTTGATAGTGGTAAAACCATTTAAATTTAGCACCCATATAAATGTTGGTCTATGCACATGTCAAAAGGCTAAAAGGAATTTATTGAGGCAACAGTCATAGTTAATAGTGAATAAGTGTTCCCTATTCTAATGTGTTACTGGAATTGCATATCAGTTGTGACAGCTCTGCCCACTGCAAAACAGACAAATGAGACAACAGATTCCCCAGATCTTTAAGGGTCTCCAAATTTTTTAAACCGAAGTTTAACCGGGGTTTTGTGGCTCTTAACCCTTTAAATCAGGGTTCCTCAAATCCGGCCCTGGAGTGCCACTGCACTGTAGACTTTAACTAAAACCTTTATAAAACTCACCTACCTGTGATTTTCTAATGATCCTGAACCTTGATTAGCTTGCTCAGGTGTGTTTGATCAAGGCTGGAGATAAACTCTGCTGTTTTACTGCAATGTTTCTCTTGAGAAATATTTTGTGCCTAAAGTAAATGTTACTTGGAGCATGCGACATACATTCAGATAGCAAGTGCAAAGAACCGGCGAAACTATCAGCCAATACGTGGCTGCATTACAAGTGTTGGCGACACCATGTGCTTTTGGACAGATGGAAAGTGAAATGCTCCGTGATCAGTTAGTTGCAAACGCCTCACTGAGTGCTGTCAGAGATAACTTGCTGTTGGAGGACGATCTTATTTTAGAAAGAGCTATTACTCTCCAGCTGCTTTCTATATAGTGCTGACTGGATCACCCCCACTAGGCTTAGATATAATTTGAAGTTTGGACCTGAACATAGGTAGAGTACATAGAGAACATTAGTGAAGCTGAACCACTTTACCTTCTTGAGATGGCAAATCCTGTGTGCACAATATCGCCAATTCCTTGAACAGGTGGATGCTTCAGAGTGGGTGAGTCCTCTGGTGGTAGTACGCAAACGTAATGGACATATCTGACTTTGTGTAGATCTACATGAGCCTAACAAGAGTGTGGTAATGGATTGCTATCCACTCCCCCATATGGATGACTTGTTCCCAGTATTAGTAGGCAATATGCACTACACACTAAAAGCATCACTTTCTTGGGTCATGTGATCTCCAAAGAAGGGATGCGTCCTAGCCCAGACCATCTGACTGCCTCACATCATGGTTTAATAAGTTTGTCCCAAACTACGATACTGAGATCGAACCTTTGAGGAAAATGCTGAGAAAGGCTGCTCAAGCTACATTACAGTGGACCAAAGAGACTGAGGCTAGTTTTAAGAGACTCATAGCCATGCTATCTAACTTGCCTACTTTTATTTCTACAGATTAATCAGATTATGGATTGGGTGCAGTCCTGACGCAGATTCACTCCCCAGATAGCAGATAGTGTCAGCCCAGATCTGGCCCACATCTGGCACATGTGGAATGATGATCTGCCCCACATGTAGCGTGGAATGATGGCACTTGGGCGGATTGCTCCACAACTAAACAAACAGCTTTAGCAGCTTCACTTATTACTAACCAGACTGACTTTCTGTCAGACGTCTACAGAAGTTCTTACTGAGAATTAACAGGGGTGTAAATCTTATGTTTGTTTCATTTGAAGTCACCATAATGGCTCTTAACTCTTATTACAATTAGTGTGTCTTCACTGGCTGGTATGATGGTGTCTTTTATCAAACACATTTGCAGTAGCAAATAAAGATAAAACGAGATCTGGGGTGTATTCCAGAAAGCATGGTTAACTTACCATCAGATAAACCCTGAACTTTCGGTTGATTAACCCCAAACCTTGCTTACTCGAGGTATGTGGTTCCAAAAACGCATCCGGGAGTAAGTTCATTCAACTCAGAGTATGTTCCTGGTTAAGACTCAAGACATTCTCAACAGAGCGACAAATCGACGAGTCACTATGGAAATGGACGCTAAGAATAAGCACGCCATACTGCTTCTTTCTTCTTCTTCTGTTCAAAGGTCATGTTGGCCTTATGCTTAGTGCATATCGCCACCTAATTGATGGTTTTGCAATAATTTTTTTTTTTTTTTTCCGTTTGATCTTTAATCCTTGAGAATAAGAATTATATTGTTTGTTTGATGCTAATTATATATTAAGTCATATCAGATGTATTTTTATTATAGAAATACATTATAGAAAATGCCGATCCATGTGTGAGATTATAATATAAAATGTAATAAATATATATATATATATATATATATATATATATATAGTAGGCTATATACATAACTGTATTGTAATAATATATAATATTGTGCGCTATCTGTCATGCTCTGATAGCGCTGAAGTGAACTAACCCTGGAACATAACCTGCTCCGGAGCAGGTTATCTTCAGAGAGCAAGTTGCTATGGTTACTTACATACCCAAGCGGCAAAGATTTAAGATTTAAGATGGCGCCGGTGTACATGGCGTGCCGTCTACCTGCTCTGTGTGTCTTTGTTTTGTTCGTCCTTTTGACTTTCTGCCTCACTCAACAAGTATCTTCATTGTTTATCTATGATCGATCTCAGCTTTTAACAATTAGAGCGACAGTGGACGCTTTTAAAAAAAATGAGTTTAAAGGATTTGGCTCTCCCCCGCCATACCTTTTGAGGAATATACCTGTGCACCTGTGCCGCTCTTCTCCTGACGTTCGGAGACGACGAGGGAGGAAAAGAGGAAAACGAGGAGGCCTGATCGTAAAATTAAAGCGGGCCTTGGGGGGTAGTGATCTGCGAGCCGTGCTCCGCTCGTGTCACTTGCTTGATGTCACCGGGATCAGTCGAATAATCAACCGTCGAGTCACGGTGGACAAGCATCCTGGATTTACCCGGTTCTGCCTGGCAGTCCGGTCTCTGTTAGGCGGGCAAGCTGGCCCCGCGTGTGCACGAGAGGCATCGTTTCGCGGAATCTTCGCCCTCTTTGCTGTGAGCGGCTTTTGGTGAGAGAGGATAGTACGATGCGGATGGCGCTGCTTAACATACGATCCGTTGGAAATAAATCTTTTATTCTGAATGACTTTATCATGAACAACAAGTTGGACTGTCTGTTTTTGTCCGAAACCTGGCTAAAGGTAGGAGACCTGTCTTCGATGACGGAATTGCTACCACAGGGCTACTCATTTTTTAACTCGCCTAGATTAACTGGGCGAGGTGGAGGTTTGTTGTCTATTTTTAAAAAGGACATCGGTTGTCGGACAATATCGCCTGAACTCTATAATAGCTTTGAGTTGATGTCTTTTTATATAACACTGACTAAGCCTCTGTTGGTTGCACTTGTGTATCGCCCACCTAAGCCAAACAAGGACTTTATAAACGAATTTGCTGATTTTATTAGTAAACTGGCTACACAATATGATCGTTTTTTAATTGTAGGCGATTTTAATGTACATTTGTGCTGTGGGCAGGATGTGATGTCTAGAGAATTGTTAAATGTGATTAACTCTTTTGATTTGACACAATGGGTTAAAGGACCAACTCATAATTTGGGACATACATTAGACTTAATTTTATCTTTTAACCTGCAAATTCAGAATGTTGTGATTGATGAGGTGTTTTTTTCTGACCATAAGCCAGTGTTTTTTAATGTCTGTTTTGATAAGAAGTTGAGAGTGATTGTACCTGAAAAAATATGGTCTAGAAGAATTAATTCCATGACTAGTGGAGAGTTTGTCTCATTATATAGAAATCACTGTGAAACTACTCTATTTGTAGAGGCTTTGAGGAATCTAAGTGTAGATGAACAGGTTAATAGGTTTAATGCTGTTTGTGCTGAAATTTTGGAAAGTGTTGCTCCTCTTAAAGTTAAAACATGTAAAGGTAAATATCAGCCATGGGTAAATGATTCTCTACGGATACTTAGACAAAAGGTTCGTCAAGCTGAGAGGAGATGGAAAAAACATAAATTGCAGGTCTATTATGACATCTTTAGTGAGTCTTTACTGACGTTTCAGAAGGCTGCTAGATGGGCTAAAAATAAATATTACTCTGATGTGATATCGCAAAATGTTAATAACCCTAAAATTTTATTTAAAGTTTTAAATGCAGCCATAAATCCTGTACAGTCTAGGTATCTTGATTCTTCCTCTATTAAGTGTGAAGAATTTCTTAATTTCTTTAACAGGAAAATTGTCGATTTACATTCCAAGATACCAAAATCGCTAGTAGTTCCGTCTGGTGATCTGGCTTCTGCTTGCTGCACTGAATGGACAAAATTCCATCCTATTACACTTCCGGTTTTGGTGGACACTGTGAAGCATCTTAAACCTTCTTCATCAAAAGACGATGCTATGTCTCCTTGCTTTTTCAAACAGGTTATTGAGAGTGTTGGGACTACTGTGCTGAATTTAATTAATAATTGTCTCAGTCAGGGCATATGTCCAGCTAGTTTTAAGCATGCCACAGTTCTCCCACTTTTAAAAAGGCCCAATTTGGCTGTGGAGGACATTAATAATTATAGACCAATTTCAAATCTACCTTTTCTAGCCAAGATACTAGAGAAATTGGTCTTTAAACAATTACAATATTATATTACCTTCAATGCAATATGTGAGCCTTTTCAGTCCGGTTTTAAATCTGGCCATAGTACTGAGACAGTGTTGATTAAAGTGCTAAATGACATCTATTTATCAATAGATAATGGGGATAGTGTTATCTTAATTTTGCTTGATCTTAGTGCGGCATTCGATATGGTAGATCATAGGATTTTAATGGAGCGACTTGAACATTGGGGTGGCCTAAAAGGTACTGTACTGAAATGGTTTGAATCTTATCTTACGGATAGGTCTTTTTCAGTGAAAATTGGGAATTGTAATTCTTCAAGACTACATCTTCTCTGGGGAGTTCCACAGGGGTCAATTTTGGCACCGTTGTTGTTTTCTCTATATATGCTACCTTTGGGGGCTATTTTTCGAAAACACAAAGTATCATTTCACTGCTACGCAGATGATACTCAGATTTATCTACCCGTAAGACAGTCAAACCCAGATTCTATAAAGGTGTTGGTAGCTTGTTTACAGGAGGTAAAGGCCTGGATGAATGAAAATTTTTTGATGCTTAATGAAGATAAAACTGAGGTTATTGTTTTTGGCCCCAAAAATCAAGAAGTGATTCAGTGCTTAAATTCAACACATTTGGCTGCCTCGATTAAAACCCATGTGAAGGACTTGGGTTTTGTATTGGATAGTGAATTAAAGATGGACAGGCAAATAAACACGGTTGTGAAATCCTGTTTTTTTCATTTGCGTCTGTTAGCGAAAGCGAAACCTTTTCTATCCACTACTGACTTGGAGAAAGCCATTACAGCTACCATTTTCACTCGAATGGATTATTGTAACTCCCTTTATTTTGGAGTTGATTGTAGTGCAGTGGGGCGCCTACAGAGAATTCAGAACGCAGCGGCTAGAATGATTAAATCTGCAAAAAAACATGAATCGGTTACTCCACTACTTGCGTCACTTAATTGGCTGCCGGTAAGGCTTAAAATTATTTATAGGATACTTATTTTTGTTTTTAAGGCCCTTCACAATTTAGCCCCGGGGTATGTGTCAAGTATGGTTGCAGTCTACACTCCTTTGAGATCTTTGAGGTCTGAGAATCAACACCTCCTTTGTGTTACTAGGACAAAATTTAAACACAGGGGAGATAGAGCTTTTTCTCCGGTCCAAAACTGTGGAATAACCTCCCTCTTACTATTAGATCTGTTGATTCATTATCGGTCTTTAAGGCCATGTTAAAAGTTCATCTTTTAAAGACCAATGAGCAGTTGTTGTAGAGCAGGTTTAGTTTTTTAAATTTTGTTTATATTGTTATGTAATGTGTGTTGTCATTTGTGATTTTGGTTGTTTTTATGTAAATCAGCTGTGATATTGTGAAGCACTTTGGACAACCTGGTGTTGTATTAAACTGTGCTATATAAATAAATAAACAAACAAACAAAGTAACCTCCGATTTTGGAACAGAAAGCTGAGGTTATCCGCTCACTTATCCTCAAACATACCCGGGTATGTCACATAACCTGCTTTCTGGAATACACCCCTGGTGATGATAGTTAGTTATTGATGGTTCTACAATCATAATGACTCACTAATGTCGTTTGACTCTAACGATTGTTGTACTAATAATGTTTGCTGTAAAAAACTGCAGCGCAAGATCAATAGTATTGCAGAACCAGTTAAAAGATTTTTTTTTTTAAAAAGAGCACAAAAAGTTAAACTCTAATAACACACGAAGTCATCATAAATCAACACACAGACCTCAACAATAGTGACAATAAAAAGTATAATGCTGCAATGTATGTACCATAGTACAAAATTCCCAGCATGCATCACAGCATGAATAAATTATGCAGCTAAATTGTCCTATTATTTTCTTTAATTCTAACTTTGGTTCATTAATTTTTTTTTGTTATCAACTTTTTATTGTTTTTTTTTTTACACACAACATCACAACATCTATTCAAAACAACAACAAAACAACAGACATATAATAAATTCTTTAAATAATCCAGTCAAAAGGAAGAGAGAAAAAATTTAATAAAAAACAAAACAAGTCATTACTTTATATAATTATATAAGTATGTTAAAGGAAAAACACTACCAAGCATCAATAGTAGAGCGCTTGGCCCCATTAATTCACGCTGTTGTACATTCACAGGTCACTATTTTCAGGAGGCTATGGATCCAATATGTTTTTGCACACATGTGCGGTGTAAACCAGTTCTGTATTATTGTCGTCTTCACAGCCATAAAACCAGCAAACAACATTCTCTTTTGTATTAAGCTTATACAGAGACCATAATCATCATTAAGAAGACACAAACTTAGGTTAGCAAAACAATCAATTTGTAGTAAGGAGGATAAAACCAGGTTTACATTTGTCCATATATTAATGACGATAGGACACTCCCAAAACATATGAAGAAAAGTACCTGATGATGCAGTATTACATATATGGCAGTTAAAATTTGGTTATAGTTTCATTTTGAATCTTTTGTTAGGAGTTATGTATGCTCTATGAATGACTTTGAAGTGAATAAGACGATGAGTCAAGTTTTTAGATGTTAAGCTGAGGTTATACCACACTCTCTCCCAGTCGACAGATAAATTAAGGTCAAATAATTCTCTATTCCAAATAGATTGAATAGAAAGAGGTTTTGTAATGCAATCAATAATTTTATTATATATTAAGGAAACAGATGGCCGACCAGAAGATGGTGCAATCCAATCTGACATAGGATGAGAGGAAATGTGAGACGCCCAAGGACCTCCATACGCTTTGAGAGCAGAACGCAATTGAAGAAAGACAAAATATGCGGATGCTGATAAACGAAATTTGGATCTTAATGTCTGACAGAGGCCCTGGTTATCATATATATCACCGCTAGTGTTTACACCTAAAGAAGACCAAGAGGGCTTTATGGCACAATCTTAAAAAAATTAAAAAAAAAAAAAATTAAGATTGTGACATAAAGGTGTATAAACAAAGTTTTCCTGTGCCAGTAAATAAAATATCTTGGAGTCTATTTGGTTTAACCTTGTCAGCTTCAATCACTCTCCATGAAACTTTCGATTGAGGATCAATTCAATTATGAAGAGCCTTAAGCCGGAACGACCAATAATATAATTCAAAATTTGGTACAGGCAATCCTCCTGCGCGATTAGGATGTTGTAATGTGGTAAGTTTGATTTTGGGGCATTTATCATTCCAGATAAAATGAGAAATTATGGAGTTGATCTCCTTAAAGTAACCTGGAGGGGGAGAAAGTGATAGCATAGAGAAAAGAAAGTTAAACCGAGGTAACAAATTAATCTTAACTGTGGAGATTCTTCCTTGAAGAGAGACTTTAAGATTCTTCCATCTTTGAATGTTATTTTTGACCTTAACTAGGATACTATTAAAATTGTCTCTGGCAATCTTATGGATGTTTTTATGTATGGTAATACCCAAAAAGATGAAAGAGTCCTTAATAGGCATAAATGAGGGAATAGAAGAATTAACATTAACATTGTTAATTGGCATTAAAGCTGATTTGCTACAATTTATTTTGTATCCTGATAAGCTACTAAAATGATCAAATTCCTTAATTATACTAGAGACTGAAACATGAAAGTGGTTTAAATATAGAATATCATCAGCGTACAATTAAATACTATGATTTTGATCATGAATCTTATTACCAGTCGAGACTGATGCTGCAGGTGAGTGGTATAATGTCTTAATGTGAGGGACCGAGAAGTCAGGAACAAGGAACACCAGCTTCACTAGAAAAGTGGGTCTTTATTTACCCCCAAACCAATAACTTTACAACTCATAATCATACCACAAATAAACCAAAAGAAAATAAAATCAAACCATCCAGACGGACACAAAACCAACAACTAAAAACTGACTTCACAAACGAACAAAGCAACAGCTTATAAAGCAAAAGATGGGCCCATTACAAATTAAGAGGGAAAGCAACAAAACTTTTACATTCAACAGGTAACATTACACAAGTTAAACTCAAATCAAACAAAGAAACATTAAATCAAGATAAAGAAAACAAAATATAATTTACATCTCATAAATATACAACTACATAAATCAATTAATAAAGAAATCAACTTTTCCTCCTCCCCCGGGCAACCTCAATGAATGGTATGTCCGGGCAGAACCACTAACGCTTAAATTCTGTTCCTGCCCGGACTCTAATTTCCATCACACCAGGATGCGGCTGCACCAGTGAACTTAAACTCAAAATAGAAACAAATGTAAGTAACAGATACAACACAACTAATTTGTGTGCACTCCAAATCAGCAACGATGTATATAAAAATGAACTGTAAATGTAAACCTAACAATAAAGAACTAATGAATACTGTGTTTCATGTGGTTATTATAAACTAAAGCCAAAATGAATACAAATGACAAAGAGGAAAATTTAAATAAAGATTAACCTTAAATAACGGAACATATCCTTCATATAGATATATATAAAAGCGCATGTTTGTGTATACGTGTGGATGAGTGTGCTGTGTGCAAGAGATGATACATCCACATTACCACTCTTGTGCGGCCACCACTCGGGCCGTCACACTTAATAATAGAAATGAAATGTTCACCGAAGCTGAAAAATTGCAGAACTGCCCACATATAGTTCCACTCTAGCCTGTCAAAGGCCTTTTCTGCATCAAGTGAAAAAAACACACAAGGGCTTGGATGAGAGTGTGCAAAGAATATGAAATAGTTGACACATATTAAAATCCCAATCGCCCTACCAAATCCCAAATTTCTAAGTATAATTCAGGGGGGAGACCATCTAGACCCAGCGATTTGCCCTTTTGAAGGCTTTTTAGAGAGATGTGGAGCTCCTCCAAACTTAATGGGGCCTCCAAAGATTATTTATCCGCCTGTGAGATCCGAGGCAATTCCAATTTATCTAAATACTGCTTACAAATTGGTTCATCAAAATCTGTTTCAGCTTTATACAGATTTGTGTAAAAACCTTTAAATATGTCGTTAATCGCCGCAGGGTTTGTGGTGACCTGACCATCCGATGATTTTATTGCGCTAATTCTTTCAGCCTAAGGGCCAATAGGTGACTAGGTCTCTCTGATTTGAAATAATATTTTTGCCTAGTCCTACTCCGCCTTTGATTGTAAAAGTAAATCATATTCTTCTTTTAAAGAGGACAGCTGTGTAGCCTGTTGCTTAGTAAAATGTTGTTTTTGTAGGTTTTGTGATGATTGGATTTTATTTTCTAATTGTGTAAACTGGTGAGTTTTCGTTTTGGCAAGAGTAGAAGAGAACGATATACAGAATCCTCTTATAGCACATTTGGTCGTTTCGCACAGTTTTTGAGGATCCACATCAGAGGGCATATTCATTTCAAGATATTCCTTTATATAGTCTTTTAGAGAAGTAATGAAAGTCTGATTACTTAATAATGACATGTTAAAGCGCCATCTAGGGGATTTGGCTTTAATATTGGAAAGAGGAATATTGCACAACATGGCAGAATGATCAGATAATAAAATAGCTAATATAGAGATGAAGGAATTAGACGAAATTAAAGATGGGCTGAGAAATATGTAGTCTATCCTAGAAAAAAGTCTTATGTCTATTAGAAAAAAAGTCCTTAGATTAAGTATACTGAATTCTCCAAAGATCGATTAAGTTGAGTTCAGTGATAAATTTATTCAGTAATTTAGAAGATGGATTGACTGTTGTATCAGATTGAGATTTATCCAAAGCAGGATTTACTACAGTATTAAAATCACCACCCACCACTAATGGGCAATCAGTCTGTTCAAGTACTGTTTTGGAAATATCTGTCTCATTTGGACCGTAAATAGATACCAATGCTAACCTATTATTATGTATTTTGTAACGGATAAAAACAAATCTACCCTCCTCATCACTTCCGGTATTTTCAATTGTTAAATGTAACATCCTGTTAACAAGGATAAGCACCCCCTTAAGTTTTATTAAGAGCGCAGGAGAAGGCTGCCAATTTATAATATTTATTCTGTAAACGTGCCACGTCAGATTGTTTTAAATCTGTCTCTTGTGTCAGCGCACAAGAAATCGATTTACGGTGTAAATATTCTAATACATGAGTACGTTTCACAGCAGAATTTAGGCCATTCACATTCAATGATAAAATATTAAGAGTATGCATTGAATATTCATAATTTGTATTTTGTATTCATAAATTGTATTCAGTAAATGAAGAAAAGCAAAAGCACTCCCATTCTGTCAGTAACATGCAAACTCCGGTGTGCACCCTAGACACCAAACCACCTAGATGAAAAATCCCTCTAGAAATAAGGCAAAATAAATAAAAGTATGAATGGCTGTTGTAAAAAATAAAAGCAACACAGAAACAGGAACAACTATAAACAAGAAACAACTCAGACCGCAGATTACCAAGAATGTAGGTCTGATTGAGCAACAAAAAATGGTGATGATACGTGACCGGTCCACCTCCACGCAAGACATGTCCCCAAAAGGCCCACATAGTCAAAAATTATTGTAATTAAACCTACTCTCCATTAGACCCCTCCAAAAAATAAAAATAAAAGGTTGTTACTCTTACCAGTAAAGAGACAGTTGTGCCAGATAAATATGAACAATATCCCAGGAGGAGAGAGAAAGGGGGGAAAAAAAGAAAAAAAAGAGATTCAGCAAGTGTCCATGTCCACCTTGTTATTATCCACTCCTGGGAAGCTGGAATTGTCTTTTTCTGTGACAGTGAGCTGATAAAATCCTCCATCATCTGTTCACCTTTGTGCCGTTGTTTAATTACCGCCGGATAGGTGAGAAAGAGCTGGAGACCAAGTGCTGTCATCTTCTTCACAGCTGTATTAAAGCTCTTTCTCTTGGTAGTTGTGGCTGGACTAAAGTCGGGAAAAAACAGCAACGTGAGATTGTCCTGTGCACATTTCACCGGATATGCCTGCCGAGCACCCCTCAGAATCGCTGATATGTCATGCCATCTTAGTACACGGAAGATGAGAGTACGCGGCCGATCAGAGTTTTTCCTTCCGTCATACACGCGATGGGCCCAGTCAATCTCAATGTCACGGCCTTTCAATGAAGGGATCCACTTGGAAAAATTAGTTCTGAGGAAGCCAGCTGCATCGGAGCCCTCCGCCCCCTCCGGCAACCCCATCAGTCGCACGTTATTTCTCCTGCTCCTATCCTCAATGTCAGTCATCTTCTCAGTGAGTTGCTCCAGCTGGTTTCTTAAGTCCGTGACTGTCCTCCTATCCTCACGTGCAGCTGCTTGAATGGAATCGACCCGGTCACGTGTCTGCTTCACCGCGCTAACTAGTGCCTCAAGCTCCGCTCTTAGCTCTTTAACAGAATTGTTGGTCGCTTGAATGTCTGCACGCAGGTCACGCAATGCTGGGGTCAGTACAGAGTCTACAGCATCTCTTACTGTCGAGGCCACAACCGATTCCAACATACTTTGCTGCTCTTTAAGTGCTAGCTTGATATCGTTAGCGATAGCACCGTCTAAATCCTATCTGAAAATAGTGAAATCTTTGAGTTTTTTCTTTATTGGCGATTGCTCAATCTCTCTATTCCGATCGTCTTTGACTGTTGAAGTACTCATGATGGGTCTAATGCAGAGTGGTTCAAAATTTACTGACAGGACTATACAATATTTGACAGAGTGAGCAGAGCGAAGGACTACGCGTGCATCGTTGTCGAAGGGTCACGTGATCTCCTGGTTCATTCATTTTTATTTATTTTTTTTGCTTTTTTTTTGTATCTTTTATTACCTTTTTGTGATGTCCAGAATTGATCCGATTATCTGAATATTTTGTCACCATTGTTGAGATTCATGTGCTGATTGCTGATATCTGTGTGTGTCAGTGTTGTTCATCTTTTTGTGCTCATTTTTTTAAATCTTCAAACTGCGGCCCTCCAGGAACTGAGTTTGACACCCCTGCATTATACGGTAATTATGAAACCATCAAAAGCAAATTATCATGTTCCGCAAATGCGTTTGTCAAACACACTGTCACAGCAGCCAAAGAAAACATATGATTAATAATAATAGGCAAGAGCTCAACTAATGAGAAACACTAATCACCATTATGGTGACTTCAAATGAAACAAACATTAGATTTAAACCCCTTTTAATTCTCAATAAAACTTCTGTAGACCTCTGACAGAAATAAAGTCAATCTGATTAGTAATAAGTGAAGCTGGTGATGCTGTTTGTGGAGTTGTTTAATCCTCCTCTGCTGAGATTTTCAGAGATTTAATGTTTTGTTATCTTCAGTTGATTTAATCTAAGGGTGTGGCTGCATTCAGTTGTTGTTGTGTTTCTGTTTGTCTCTTTTTTTCCCTGTTCTCTTCTTTCCTTCAGTAATTCTGCTTGTTAACTCTCTGGGGTCGACGTTCTCGCCGGCAAGACGAGCTCATTTTTTTTTTTTATCAGTGCAAAAGACACTAAAAATACTCTGTTGATTTTGGTCACACAAATAAGTGTTATACATCAATCAAAACTGTTAAGTGTCTACTTCTATTTGTGTACACTCACAATAACAACACAACTTTGTGCTTTTGGAAAAATAAGGAAACAAATAGGGTGCGCTCTCTGTCTTCTCCATCTCCGCGAACTGATTTTAGAAATGCGTCACTAAAATGAACTGTAACTCAGCAAATACTCAGCACACAGACATGGGAGTTATATCTATAGAAAGATTGAAAGTGTCTACTTTGAAATGAAGCAAGTCTTATCGAAAACAAACATTCTGTGATGAAGTAATCCGTATGAAACCAACACGATGTTCAGTCTTTCCTGTCTAACTCACTATCTCTAACGAAATCCTGCCCCCTCGCGGCTCACGCCTTTCATATGTAAATAGCCACGTGGGACGTGTGCACGCGCAAACGCCTAACACAAACAAAGAGAGGAGATCCTCATCGCGGCTACTGTTACTGTTCGCGCTGAGTAAAGGCAGGATTTCCCTCTAAAGAAAAACACAATTTCATCCAGTAGAGGAGATCAATCTGATGAGTAAGTAATGTTTCTTTTTTGCATTAGTTAACGTTTTATTGTGACATAAACTTGAACAGATTTATTAACAGTTAGTTGGGTTTTTCCCAAACGACAACATGATGAATGCTACGCGTCTAAGAATGTTTAGACCATGTTTATTATTAATACTCTGTTCACAAATATATTTGAATAGTGTGTTAAACAATAATAATTAATTTCTCAGATATAAAATATCCTTTTTTATAGTACAAATTACATCATTTTATTGTACAAAGCATGTGTGAGTCTATGGCTACAAAACTTATATATATATATATTAGGGGTGGCATGGTACACAAATGTCACGGTTCGGTACGTACCTCGGTTCGGGGGTCACGGTTCGATACAATTTCGGGACAACAGAAAAAAAAAAAGGAAATCTACTGTGCTCTGTTTCTTTTCATTTATTTTGAACAGACAGTAGTGCAAATTATTATTTTTTTCCATCTAGATGGGAAAATACTAAATATTATTACATGTTATATAAAATCTGTTTTGTTTTCATTGTGAGTGTACACAAATCAAAGCAGACCTTTATACATTGATTATTAATAAGACAATAAGTGTTTAAAGTTGATTCTGCTAGTATAAGGAAACAGTTGAAGTGCTCACTCCGGAGCACGCGTACACACACACACACTTCAGTTCCAGCATTGCTAACTTGACAGCGTAGTTGGTACTTTATCAAAATAATATACAGTGAGCTAAACATCAGCGCGTGCCTCTGTGTCACCGTTGGAACGCGACTGAAGTACAAAAGCTATAATTTACATAATAAATAATAGCTTAGAATTCAGATACGTTACATCGCAAATATGGAAATATTATGGAATATTTGGATTTGTGCCGAATGAGAGAGGTAGGATACACGAGCACAAAGCTCCATTTCACAAACAGTTGAGTGCGCAAGCCTTTAAAGTATACTCCTTTGTCAGTCTATGTGAGAGCCGCGTTCAGAATCAGCACATGGTCACTGTCTAGTGGGCTTTGTTTTCAACTGTGCAACTCATGACATACGCTGTTCTTCTGCTGGCGCTGGCGGTTATCAAACAGCATTGCATTACTGCGGACTCCCCCTTCTGAATTGGGGGTGAATTGCCTATATTCGTCGTAAGGCCTCATGCACCGAACCGATATGTCCGTACCGTGACGGTTTGGTATGAATACATGTACCGTGCCACCCCTAATATATATATATATATATATATATATATAGATGTTCCTGTTATTAACATGCTCACAAATGTTTTTTGTTTTTTTTTTGGTTGTTTGTATTTTATTGAATCAGATACCTGTACCACAGATGTGTCCTGATGTCTCTTCAAACTGTTTTCCTCTGAGAGCACTCTACAAACATAAGATGTTCAACTACACTGATATTCTATGTTAAAACAAGCTCCTTTTCTACTGATTATGTTTTTTTCTTCTTGAATCCATGGAAAGAAGTAGAAACACATTAATAACACACGTAAATATCAGGTATGATTTACTTAATTCACTTGTTGAACAGAATCTGTTGCAGGAATGACTCAAAGTCTGTTCACATCTCTGTGGTTAGATCAGTGTGCATAATAATGTGTCTTTTACCTTCATTATGTATGTTTTGATTATACTGTGTTGTAAATAAAATACAAATAATTTAAATAATTTAGATTTTTCAATCTCCTCACATTCTCTCTTACCTGCCTCAAAGTCACACTGATGGGCCATTAGAGGCCATTAAGGGAGGGCCCTTTGTCTCTCAGGTGAGACTCACTTAATATTCATGGCCATTGCCACTCCCTCGCATATAGGCCCTCGATGACAAAACATGTCTTGAAAAATTTAAATCGATATATTGTTTTCTGTGAATGAGTAAGCAGAATGATTTTCACATAATTTTGAAGTAAATATTCTAGCCTACAAGACTGATTACTCAAAAGTCTTATTCAGAACTATTTAGTGTGGGTTTTAAGGCCTTATTTCAGCTACATTTCCTAAAACTTACTAACCATGCATAATAATTTTTTTCTAAAAAATGCAAACATGTACATCCATCTTGGTCACATATTATTGTAGCACAGTTTGTTCTGAATACAAAAAAAAATTACATGTTGGTCAATAGTATGTTTTAAGTAGCTGAAATAAGCACAAATATCAGGGCATGTCAAAACATCTCAAGGGCCCCAAAATGACCTCAGACCCCAGAGGGTTAATGGGCTTATTAAGGCGGAGATGACTCAATATTTAATATACACAGATTTTGTGACTCGGATGAGGTTTATTTCTTTGCTCTTGGCTGACATGTGGCATTGCTATGGCCTGCTTGTGGCCCAAATCTGGCAAACAGGAGTGGTCTGCCCAAGTGCCATCATTCCACTCTACATGTGGGCCAGATCATCATTCCACATGTGCCATATGTGGGCCAGATCTGGGCCGACACTATGTTGCTATCTTGGTCTGATGGTGTTGAACATGCTGTAGCTTTTGCATCTCGATCATTATCACCTGCAAAAAGGAAGTATTCCAATGTTGAAAAAGAGGCACTGGTCTGTCTCTGGGCAGTGGAGAAGTGTGAAACGTATGTGTGGGGACATCGTTTCAAATTGAGGACAGAACATCAGGGTCTTACCACACTCCTTTCCACCAAGGGCATGAACCGAGCAGGCATAAGAGTAGCACGGTACGCAGCTAGACTACTATGTTTCCAGTATGATGTGCAGTATCGCTCAGGAAGTAAAACTATGCTGCATATTGTCTGTCACATCTACCACTAAACCACACAGACACAGTTGAAACCCTTGAACAGGATTTAATCACAGAGGCTGCTGAAATAAATCCTTTTCGGTCTGCACTACCACTTGCAGATTTCAAAGCTGCTTGTGAGGACAGTCATGAACTGACACAGTTGCACCAAATAATTCAGTCAGGTTGGCCTAAAGTTGAAAAGTCAGTCTCCACTGACCTAAGGTTGTACTTTCTAATACGAGATGAGCTGGCAGTTGAGACACCATTGATTTTCCGTGTACAACGACTGGTGGTTCCCAATGTCACTCAGAGAGAGAATCATTCTGCTTGCACATGAGGGACATCAGGGTCTGGTTCACACAAAACAACGACTCAGGGAGTTATATTGGTGGCTGCGAATGGATGACTTGGTCAACATGATATTGTCAGCCTGTGAGACCTGTCAGGCCAGTGATTAGTCAGCCAAATCATGTTCATCTCCTATGCAGCCTGTGGAGTTCCCCAAGGGCCCATTTCAACAAGTGGCTCTTGATATCATAGGTCCTTTTGAGCGGGGAACCAATTACTGTAAAGGTAGAACTCACTTCGACAGTGACAAGAGATACAGTCGAGAAATTCCTGACAACCATCTTTGCAAAAAAAGGAAACCCTTGCATCATTATGACATACAACGGTCCACAGTTTATTTCTTCTGATTTTGCTGATTTCATGAGAGAACAAGGAATAAAGCATATAAAAACCACCCTCAAGCTAATGGTGCCATTGAACGTTTCAACCGAGTTCTGAAAGAGTGTATTCAAGCAGCAGAGAAGGCCCACAAGCCGTGTAAACCTGCAGTTGTCACCATGCTAAAGAGTTACCAAGCCAGTCCCCATACTACAACTGGTGAGACTCCTTCCCAACTCTTGAGGGGAAGACCCGTGTGAACAAAACTGAACATCTTACCATCAGACAAAGAAGAAAATAAATATGCTCAGGTTAGAGCCAGGGTGGTGCAAAGACAGAAAAGGAGTAAGCAATATACAAACTGGAAAAGAGGAGCTAAAACTCCTAAGCTCACTGTTGGTGATAATGTATGAGTGCGTAAACCCTTGTCATTGCAACAGCAGACAGGACCAAGCATGTTCATCTTAAGTGATGGTAGGCGGTGGAATTCGGCCCACCTTTCGTTGTTCCCAGAGAGACTTGAAGCTTCCTCACAAGTAGAAACACCTGAGAAAGCCAATACACCTGCTGAGACCGCAGTGGGCTTGAATAAGGGTACCAGAGAAAGACATCCACCAGTGTGGACTAAAGTCTATGTGTTGAAGTAGTAACCTCTTGAAAAGAAAATATGTAAAGGGTGTAGGCAGTAGGTAATCCTTGTAATATGGTTATTGTCAATAAAGTCTTGCATCCCGAAGTTCCCCGTCTCCACATCTCCCTGAAGTCAACAGCTACGTGACAGGTATGGACATTTTGGGAAATTTCTCATTTCGATCATTGATAGGTTTCAAAAACGAGTACTTGAGTACAAAAACAAATATTCTATTAAAATTCTAAATGTGTTATATATTCATTTATCATCACTGATTTATTTGACCACTAAAAAATACAGCAAGAATAATTTGAGTAATAAAAAGAAAGAAAGAAAAAAAACAATAGCTTTGTATGTAAAACATACTCACGTACATACTCTGATTGCCAGACATACACTGATATTGCCAGACATTCACTCTGATTTTTGGTAATAGTAAGTAATCACACGTTGATGTGCGGTAATACAGATGATAATCATACAGATATGGGCCATATAGTCCATAATGGCCGATCAGCATTCATACTGATAGCTGTCATTCTGTCAGAGTAATCACACGCTGATTATCAGCCACAAAGATGCTAATCGGTCCGTGTATCATCTGATCATTATTTTTTCAAAATTAATATTGATAGTAGAAAGACGAGAAAACTGCGCCTATTTTCATTTTTTCGTTTGTTCAAAAAAGCACAAAAACAAGATTTTGGCTCAGTTTTCATTTTTTGGTTCACGGGTAGAGAATGGATAAACAACTTCAAAATTCGTTTTCCCCTTGTGGGAGGTCATCATGAGACTCCCCTTTCTGCCGATTGGTCAACCAAATCTGAACCCGTGACGTCATCAGTCTTTCCTCTGTTCCGTTCAAGAAAATAATAGCCCTCTGCTGCTATATCAGTTTAACGATTCTTAAACTGTACAGGGCAGGTCTTGGATGCGCTTTCTTCTGTGCAAACTAAGCATTTTACAGAAATATTTATTTCAGAAATTTTAATCAGCACCCAGCCTGTTTTATTATTTATTTCAGAAATTTTAATCCGCGCCCAGCCTGTTTTATTTAGCTGTGTGGAGGTAAATCAGCATGAAGCTGCACTAGGTGCAGAGTGGATGAGAAGCACAGATAAAAAAAAAATAAAAAAACACCAACAGGTTTTGCTGTATTGGAAATGATTATATAATCACAATTTCATTCCACACAGAACCCCAATATAGAACAACAGATTTATTCTATTTAGATTTAGGCTATGTATTCTTGATTGGCTTGAATAGGGCGTTTGGTTAGGCTAGTTCTTCATTTATTGAATGAGGGCAGGAGTTTGTTATCCTTCAGTGACTTGTGTTCTAAATAGCTACTGAATGTAAACAATTTAAGCGCGTTATAAATGCCATTCCAAAAAGTTTTATAAATAGATTTATAAATCTATACAAAACTTTTGTTAACATGCCAGATGGATCACGTGAACTCTCATCACTTCTCTTTAATGGTAACGACCTCAAAGCTTCCCAACAAACTTATTCATTCTTGTTTGTCTATAGACTGGGCAGGGTATGAAATGACGGCTGTTATAGCCTATCCTGCTCGCCCAGTAAGTTTGTTTGTTTAATTAAGTAAATAATTACTTAATTCATTTCCAAATAAATATTTTAAACACTAAAAACACTAAAATAGAAAAGAATGCAATTGGGTATAATAGCCTATAACCTTCACGCAAGAAACTGTCATAATGGCTGATAACTGGAGAACAGAGATATTAAAATACACACTCTCCTGAGTTTTATAATGTAGTCTAGTATTTTATTAAAATTGATTATCATTGGTGTCTCAAAAATATGCGCTCGTGCTTGGCGCGAGCTGCTGCCCACCGGCATAGAAATGCGAGATTTTCAGAAAAGCAAACACTTGCCATTTCGGTTGTTTCTCACCAAACCCATATACCCTCAGAACGCTTGGAATATACACCACAAGTTATTTTACGACAGATTTGCATCCACTTCAAAAAAAGAAAAAAAAAAGAGTATTCTCTGCCATTAATGGGCAATTAAGTGCGAGCAGGATGTTGTGTGTGTGTGCGCGTGTTTTTGTGACAAATGAGGACATAAATTTGTATAATGACAAGGGTATGACAGGTATTAGAAGGAGAAGGTGACTTTTCAGGACATTACCCCATGTCCTCACTTTTCAAAACACCAATAAATCACACAGAATGGAGTGTATTGTTCTAGTGACGCTTTTATATCATGTGGGGTTCCTCAGGGTTCCATTTTGGCTCCCCTTCTTTTTTCAATATACATGCTTCCACTTGGTTCTATTTTCAGGAAATATGGGCTCTCATTCCATTGTTATGCTGATGACACCCAAGTTTATTTGCCCATAAAACGTAATTCAGATGGTTTGGACAATCTCTTGGCTTGCTTGTCAGATGTAAAGTCCTGGTTGTCCCTAAACTTTTTGAATTTGAATGAAAGTAAAACAGAAATAATAGTTTTTGGTTCTTCAGTTTCAATTCATAATCCCAAATTAAATCTTGGTGGGCTGTCCTCTTGTGTGAAGACATCAGTGAAAAACCTGGGTGTTGTCTTTGATGAGTCTTTGAAATTTGATAAGCAGATAAACTTGGTCGTGAAATCATGCTTTTTCCAGTTGCGAATGCTATCAAAAGTAAAGTCATTTCTCTCCTTCAAAAATTTTGAAAAAGTAATCCATGCCTTTATATCCTCCAGGCTGGATTACTGTAATTCTCTATATGTTGGGATTAGCCAATCAGCTCTTTCCCGACTACAGTTAGTTCAAAATGCAGCAGCCAGACTGCTCACAGGTATTCGAAAACGGGACCACATCACTCCAATTTTACGCTCTCTTCATTGGTTGCCTGTGTGCTACAGAATTAATTTTAAAATATTACTCATAGTGTACAAATCTTTAAACTGTATGGCCCCATCTTACCTCTCTGACCTTTTGATTGAACACTTTTCTAGTACTTTTCTAGAAATTACCTGTCACAATTAGACTTGCTCCCTCTGTATCTGCTTTTAAGTCTAGCTTAAAAACATATCTGTTTGCTAAGGCCTATAATGTGTATTAATACTTTCTTGCCTTACTTTTTATTGTTTTATCGTATGTGGTGTATTTTACTTTTCTCTATTTTTCTGTTGCTGTAAAGCACATTGGACAACCATGCATTGTAATTAATAGTGCTATATAAATAAATTTGACATTGACCTTGACATATTGAAAATCTGAAATAGCACAAAGTTTCCTGTAAGGGGTAGGGTGTAGGGCAATAACACATACAGTTTGTACAATATAAAAACCATTACGCCTATGGGATGTCCCCACTTTTCACAAAAACAAATGGGTGTGTGTGTTTCGAAAAAAGAAGGTATAGCCTTGAGAACAGGTGAGTTGCCCTAGTTCACACAGTTCCAATAAATTGCGATGGGTTAAATCAATAAGCAGACAAACGCGACTAGTCAAGCACAGACCAGTATTGAAGTGCACAGGAAATATGCAGCAGTCATTTTAAAGCATTTTATTTAATTAATATTGAATATTAATTAATGTTCACTTGGATTTTTTTCCACAACAGGGGAAATAACTAAATACTATATCATTTTTTTTGTGTACATTCAAAATAACTACAAAATGTCATGCCTTTGAAAAATAAAGACACAGCATGCGACACTTTTGGCGTGTTTGGACCCTGACCTCTCTAACTAAACCGGGATTTACAGCAGTGGATGCATTTATGACTCCTTATCAAGATGAATATTGTATGTACTGCATTTTTAATGTTTTGTTTTGATGTGCACTGCTTACACAAATTTAGCAAATACATTCCTTATAAGCTTTCCATCGAAAAACAGCAATCTATCGTCGATGTTTGAGGCTTAGACCTTCAGAATGATATATAGTTTGTCAAGATTAATTTTTTCACATTTCATTTAATCTATTCATAAACAATGACATGTGCAAACAGAGAGTGTTCAGTGTGCCAGCGTCCTGGTGCAAGTTATCAGGTTAACCAATGAGGCAACTGGTAAAAAAAAAAGAAAATGTGAAACAACCATGAAACCGGGGAAACTAGTCATGAAACTAATGGAACTAATAAAAATTTCAGAACCTAGTCCTACAAGTCATGCTACTGCATGCGGGGCAGCCGATGCGCCAGTGTCAGGGATCCAGGCCACTGGTGAAGAGTGGGCTACTGGCCAAAGTAGTAAAATAATTCCACCAAAAACAGAAATCTGCATCACTGCATGTAATATCAGAAATGGACACCACGTTGGTCAAAAGGAAATCATCGCCAAGGAACTGAAAAACTAAAAAATCTCTATTGCAGCTTTTGTACGATATGCAGCCGAACGTCTACAGTGATGGAGAGAATTTTTTGAAGGTTTATATAATCATGTACCGCCTTCAAGGACCTTCAGAGGGGCCACCACCTATCGACCCACCAGAAACACCAATGTCCGACACTGAACCAACTATTGAAAATACATATTGATAAAAGCAGCCATTTAAAAAATGGCAAGGCACTCAACTCAACTAAACTCACTTTTATTTATAGTGCACTTTCAAAACCATTAAAATGGACCAAAGTGCTGTCCATAATTGATAAGAATATTAAAATTCATACAAACATAAAATAACAGTAAGTCATGACTAAAAGCCAATCCTTCACACTTCTCCAACCCAATTAAATGCCAAAAGCTTGATAAAATAAATATATCTTCAAGTCCTTTTTAAAAATGTCCATGCTTAACAAGGATTTTATGGATAACGGTAATACATTCCAGAGTGCAGGAGCAGCAAAAGAAAAAGCGCGGTGAGAGGATCGTAGATGACGTTGGGACTGGTAAGGGATTAACATGTCCTTTATATATTCTGGAGCCTGATTGTGCAATGCTTTGTATTCTGTATTTTACAGGCAACCAATGAAGGAATATCAATACAGGCGTTATATGATCTCGTTTTTTGTTGTTTGTCAAAATTCTTGCAGCAGCATTCTGGACATACTGAAGATGGGCAAGCAAGGATTCACTTATGCCTAGATAAAGAGCATTACAATAATCCAACCGTGTGGAAATAAAAGCATGCAAAAAGTCTCCAAGTCCTTATTTGAAAGGATAGATTTCAGTTTAGACAATTTTCTTAACTGAAAAGGGGATGTTTTCACAACGCTGTTAACTTGCCGATCAAAGCGGATTTCAGAATCAAAAAAATACTCTTCACATAACTATTATTGGACAGTGGTCCATAACTTTCAATCAGGTCATTTCCAGGCATTTTGTTCCCAAACATAATAAACTCAGACTTATTCTCATTTAGTTGTAAAAAACTTATGGGTCCCACTTTATATTAGGTGGCCTTAACTACTATGTACTTACATTTGAAGTAATCATTTGGTATAATGCACTTATTGTGTACATACATGTTTTTACATTGTACTTATATTTTTAATACATCTGTAATTAATTTCTGTAATTACATTTATAATTACACTGTTGACCCATCCCTTAAACCTTACCTTACCTTAACCTACCCTTAAACCTACCCATACCACCGAACCTGTCCCTAACCTTACCCGTATCCCACCTCAATAGCAGCAATAGTGTTTTGCAAAACAGAATTAACACAATAAGTACATTGTACTTATTTTTTTATGTAAGTCCATAGTAGTTAAGGCCACCTAATATAAAGTGTGACCAAATTATTTGCTAGCCATTCCTTTACCTCAGTCAGACACTTATAAAAATTAGAAAAAGATGTACAGCCATCACACTCCAAAGGAAAATACAGTTGTAGTGTCACTTCCGTTCACCCACCACCAGAGGTCACTCGCTCACCACATTGACTCTTGAACTACACTACTGTTGCATGTCACCCACGGACTACAATACCCATCATCCATTACACTGACGACACACACACACACACAGCTGATTGCACTGATCACACAGCTTACGTAAGCCATGGACTTCCTTAGACAAATCTCAGAGTATTGTTCTGTGTATAGCACTCTCCTAGTGTTTGCTGCCTTACCGAGCCATTCCGTGTTTCTGTTCAGTTCCAGTATTGTCCTGCGTTTATCACTCCCCTAGTGTTAGCTGTGATACGGAACCTGTTTCTTGTTTTCTAGTCTGTGTTCCCTGTATTTACCCCTGTCTCACCGTTCGGACTCTGTTTATGCCTCGCCTGGACTATTGCTCTTGTACCTGGATTATCTCTCTGCCTTACCCTGTTGGATACTGTTCGCCAATCGTCGAACCACGCTTGTCCTAGGATTGCTCTGTGTCTTGCCCGTGCCATACCTGTTTGCCGTTGTTTTACCCTGCCTGTGTTTTGACCTAGTCACTGTATAATAAAAGCTTTGCACATGGATCCGCATGTCTCACGTCTCGTTGGCTCCGTTACAGAATACTCGGCCACACAAGGATCCAGCGGCTTTCATGAACAATACTGGCCAGGTATGTACACTGCAAGACTATTATTATCCCTCAAGCAGGGTATGCGGTCACTCAAGGACTTTATTCAAGAATATCTAGACATTGCTAATTATTCAGATTTTCCGGATGATGTCTTGTTTGATTTTTTCTGTGACAGAATTAATCAGCCACTAAAGTCGAAGCTTATTTGTGAGGGTCCACGTTCCTCACTCAGTCAGTTTTTGGACTATGCTCTGTTGTGTGTTGGCTCTTCATTTACTGTGGGTGTTGCAGAGGAGGACAATAACACCGTGTCTGTGCCTGTAATGGCGGCTGCTGATCTCAGTAAGTTGCAAGTTCTGAGACATTCAAGTGTATTGATCGCTACTCCGGTGATTCAACCCACTCGTGAAATGGCATGCTCACAAGATGGCGGCCACAACAACACCCCGTCATGTCATTGCTGCCATTCATGAATCAAGTGAAGTCACATTTGAGATTCAAGAGTCTCGCCATGTCTTCGCTGATCGTCCAGAGCCTTGCCAGGCCTTCGCTGATCGTCCAGAGTCTCACCATGCCTTCGCTGATCGTCCAGAGTCTTCTAATGTCTCAGCTGATCTCCCAGAGTCTCTTCACGTCTCCGCTGATCTTCCAGAGTCTTGTCATGTCACAGCTGTTTATCCAGAGTCCTGTCATGCCCTGTCTGTTGCACCCAGATCATCAAGGTCAGTCTTCCAGTTTCCCAGTCTGATGTCTAGTGTGAGGGATGTACCGCTGGTGTCTGCACGTGCAGCTGGCATCCCCAAATCCACTTACTCCAACCCTTTTGTCCTGAACTAATTCCCCTGTCCGAAGTGCTTCCCATGATGGGAATTGCTTTATGTTGCCTTTGGGCTGCATACACCACTGCAGAACTGCCCGAGGTGGCGGCACCCGCTGCAGCTTCTCAAGAAGTGACAGCACATGCTGCAGAACCTTCAGAAGCGGCGGGGCTTGCCTCAGCCCCTTTTATGGTAGTGGCGCCCAGCAATGTTGTCTGAAGTCTCGTCCCGCCCTGTCACGGCTATGGAGGCTTTCTGTGAACTCTTTGCCTGTCCTGTCGCAGCCAGGAGGGCTGTCCCTGAACTCTCGCCCTGCCCTGTCACAGCTATGGAGGCCGTCTGTGAACTCTTTGCCTGTCCTGTCGCAGCCAGAAGGGCTGTCCCTGAACTCTCGTCCTGTCCAGTCATGGCTATGGAGGCCATCTGTGAACTCTCATCCTGCCCTGTCATGGCCACAGAGGCGACTCTTGAACTTTTGTCCCGCTCTGAACCGGCCGAGGAGGCTATCTCTGAACTCTCGCCCCATTCTGAAACAGTCATGGTGTCTGATTTCGAACTGTCTGTCTTGCCTGTCTCTGTCAAGGAATCTAAACCTGAACTTTCTGTCTTGAACTCAGAAACTCTAAATGCACCCCATATTTGTCCTGTTAACCCTGTCTCTGCCAAAGAGATCATTAATGAACAGTCTGTCTGTCCCCTTCCAGTCAATGAGTTATCCATCTGTTCAGTTTCTGGTACTAGGTCTGAGTATGAATTATCCGTTTGCCCAGCTTCACTGAAATGTCTACCAATTCAGCTTCAGTTAATACAACTAGTTTTGAGCTGTCAGTCTATCCCATCTCAACCCATGAATCTGTTTGTGAACTACCTGCCTGTGTTTTGACCACATCACTGTATAATAAAAGCTTTGCACATGGATCCGCACGTCTCATGTCTCGTTGGCTTCGTTACATGTAGATCATCAACATACAAATGATAATTAATATTGTATTGCCTAAAAAAATGTCCTCAAGGGTAACATATATAATGAAAATAAAGTCGGACCAAGAATTGATCCCTGATTAACCCCCCAAGTGATAGTCGCAGATGAAGAGACATGATTTCTAATTTTAACTGAGCATGTCCTGTCCTGCAGATAGGAAGAAAACCACTTAAGGGCTACATCCTCAATCCCAACATAATCTCTAAGGCGTTCTATTAAAATCACATGATCTAAAGTATCGAAAGCTGCACTCAAATCCAACATCCTTAAGGCAACACTTTTCCTGGAGTCAATACTTAGCAAAGGCACCAGGGATTGATGGGATCACTACAGAAGCAGTAAAGGCAGGAGGTGATATTTTACTTCATTGGCGGCACCTACTACTCAGTACCATCTGGCATATGGAGGAAGTACCAGCTGCATGGAAAAAAGTGCGCTCTGTTGCGTTCGATCCTTCGCTGGCTGTGCTGATTTAAATCTAGCTGGGCTTTTGTGATGATTTTCTCCAGCTAATCAGTGATCAGCAGAGTTTACATGTCACGTTTTGGTAACATTACGATTCGCTTGGAACCTCAGCCGAACCTCAAAGTCCAACAAACAGCACCAAAGAAAATATGGATCAAACAGGTCCATGGCCATGAACCCCCAAGTTTGGAAGTGCCTTGTAAATTAAATCCGGCAACAATTAGCACCCACAGCAGCGTATAGTCTGAGGAAGCTAAGTGCCAGCTAGGGATCAAAGCAGAAGAAGAAGTTAAGCAATATCAATTGAGGAAGAAGAGTGATGTTTTCCCAAATATTAGCATGGCTGCAAGTGTGTGTAGTATCAAGTGTGTGCCTGACTAGACCAGTGGACTACCTCCACAAATACAATACACATCACGCACACACATGAAGACATTTTCTTCATTTAGGCCATAATTAAGTGGTTATAAATGTATCTGCTATATGCATGTGTTTTATGTATGTTTTCATATTATATTAGCCTAGTTACAACTCTTTATTTGTATTAGTTAGACTCTAGATGCTTATATTCAGGTGTATGAGCATATCTCTGCTTTATCTTCTAGAGGTTTCTTTCTTGGTTTCAAAATTATCTTCTCTTTATTCCTCAAACAATGATGTACACTATGTGATCGTGATGTATCATACAATTTCTACTATGCTTTGAAGTAAAACTGCACCAACTCTCCAGACCAGCAATAAACATGCAAATAGGCTATAAACAGAGACAAAG
The DNA here is from genome assembly GCF_012432095.1 of Onychostoma macrolepis. Classification (NCBI taxonomy): domain Eukaryota; kingdom Metazoa; phylum Chordata; class Actinopteri; order Cypriniformes; family Cyprinidae; genus Onychostoma; species Onychostoma macrolepis. The sequence goes on from NC_081169.1 coordinate 5,036,122, forward strand.
AAATATTCTCCCACTCAAAATTCATGCCTCTGATTGGCCATTCCACCCAAAAGGTGGGTGTGGCTAGGAACTATCAAAAGTCCTTAACTCAGACTAATCGTTGCTCAAAAAAAAAAAAATTATTCTTGAGACTCTCCTCTCGAGTTTGATTTTCTGGCAGTTTTTATCTTCAAGTAACTTCTGTCAATTTGCTTTCCTATCTTCAGAAGAACCAGAGGAGATGGGGGATCACGTGACCCTTCGACGGCGATGCAAGCTTAGTCTTTCGCTCTGCTCACTTTGCCACATATTGTATGATCCTGTCAGTAAAATTTGAACCACTCTGCATTGGACCCATCATGAGTGCTAAGGCAGACAAAGGGGATCGGAAAAGAGAGATTGAGCAATCGCCAATGAAGAAAAAATTCAGAGATTCCGCCATCTCCAGAGAAGACCTCGACGGCGCTATCGCTAGCCGTATTGAACTAGCATTTAAAGAGCAGCAAAGCACTTTGAATTCGGTTGTGAATTCGGCAGTAAGAGATGCGATGGACTCTGTACTGATTCCAGCATTGCGCGAACTGCGTGAGGACATACAAGTGACCAACAAGTCTGTTAAAGAGTTAAGAGAGGAGTTTGAGGCCATAACTACTGCGGCGAAGCAGACACGTAACCGCGTTGATTCTGTGCAAGCAGATGCGCGTGAGGATAGGAGGGCAGTCACGGACGTAAGAAATCAGCTGGAGCGACTCACCGAGAAGATGACGGATATGGAGGACAGGGGCAGGAGGAACAACGTACGACTGGTGGGGCTGCCAGAGGGGGCTGAGGGATCCGACGCGGCTGGTTTCCTCAGAGTTCATCTTCCCAAGTGGATTCCTTCCTTGAGGGGCCGTGACATTGAGATTGACCGGGCGCACCGCGTGTATGACGGAGGGAGAGGCTCCGATCGGCCGCGCACTCTTATCTTCCGTGTACTGAGATGGCATGACAGATCTGATATCCTGAAGGGTGCTCGGCAGGCCTATCCGGTGAAATGCGCACAGAACAATGTCACACTACTATTTTTTCCCGACTTTAGTCCAGCTACAGCGATCAGGAGAAAGGCATTTGGTCCAGTTTTGAAGAGGATGACAGCACTTGGCCTCCAGCCCTTCCTTATCTATCCGGCGGTACTCAAACTACGGCACAAAGGGGAACAGAAAAGCTTCGATTCCCCTCAGAAAGCGGAGGATTTTATCAGCTCCCTGTCTCAGCAGAAGACATATGCCGCGGCTCTGCGGGGCGGCGACGGGGGAACAGCAGCCACTGTCTCTCCGGTCCAACGGAAGGAACTTGATGGCCGGGATGGACATGGTCCTAGCTGCCCAGTAGGGGATGGTGGTAGGATGGACATGGACGCTTGCTAACTCTATTTTTTGCTTTTTCTTCTCTCCTCTCTACTACCGAGATATTGTCCCTATATATCCGGTACAACGATCTCGTTGCTGGTAAGACTGACACTCCTTTTTTTTTTTTCTTTCTCTCTCTCTCTCTCTCTCTTTTTTGGAGGGGACTAATTGAGTAGGTTTAATTAAAAATATTTTTTGGCTGTGTGGGCCTTTCGGGAGACATGTCTTGCATTGGAGTGGATCGGTCACGAACCATCACTATTTTTGTTGCTCAGTCAGACCTATGTTCTCGGTAATGTGCGGTCTGAGTTGTTCCTTTATGGTTGTTGGTTGTTCAGGTTTTTATGTTGTTTTTACTTTTTACAACAGACATTTATACTGTTATTTATTTTATCTTATTTCTAAAGGGATTTTTCATCTAGGAGGTTTGGTATCTAAAATGCACTTCAGCGTTTACATGCTACTTACAGAATGGAAGTGCTTCTGTTTTTTTTCATTTATTGATTACAATTTTGGGATTATGAATATTCAATGCATACTCTAAATATTTTATCACTGAATGTGAATGGTTTAAATTCTGCTGTTAAACGAACCCGTGTGTTAGAATATCTACACCGTAAGTCTATTTCCTGTGCCCTAATTCAAGAGACGTATTTAAAACAATCTGACGTGGCACGTTTTCAGAATAAATATTATAAATTAGCGGCTTTTTCCTGCGCTCAAAATAAAACTAAGGGGGTGCTTATCCTTGTTAAACGAAAGTTAAATTTAACAAATGAACACCTTGGTAGTGATGAGAAGGGTAGATTTGTTTTTATCCGATGCAAAATATATAATAATAGGTTAGCATTGGTCTCTATTTATGGTCCGAATGAGACAGACAGTGCGTTCCTTACACAGATTTCCAAAATGATTTTAATGCTGTCATAAATCCTGCTTTAGATAAATCTCAATCTGATACAACAGCCAATCCATCTTCTAAATTACTGAATAAATTTATCACGGAGCTCAACTTAATCGATCTTTGGAGAATTCAGAATACTAAAGCTAAGGACTTCACTTTTTTTTCTAATAGACATAAGACTTTCTCTAGGATAGACTACATATTTCTCAGCCCATCTTTAATTTCGTCGAATTCCTCCATTTCTATATTACCAATTTTATTATCTGATCATTCTGCTGTGTTGTGCAGTGTTCCTCTCTCCGATGTTAAAGCCAAGTCCCCTAGATGGCGCTTTAACATATCATTATTAGGTAATCAGACTTTCATTACTTCACTAAAAGAATATATTAAGGAATTTCTTGAAATCAATATGCCCTCTGATGTGGATCCTCAAATAATGTGGGAATCGACTAAGTGTGCTGTCACGGGATGGGAGAGACGAAGACTCAAATGCTGGCAAAAGGAATCTTCTTTATTAACAATTTACAAAATAAACAAAAACACGACTGAAACCACCCCGAAGGGGAAAAAGCCAGAGAAAACACAAGCACTGAAAACAAGACATACACGAGGCACAGGGCAGACATAAATCACAGGCATACCTGGCAAAAGTGAGACAAACGAGCCAAGAACAGAAAACACAGGGAGCTTAAGTAGGGACGGCAATCAGGAACACAGCTGGGGCAAATTAAACAATAATGAGGTGAGTGGAGTTTGGGGAATTGAATCCGGGAGACAGTGACCTCTGGTGGTGGGAGGGAGCATCGTGGACCAGTTCATGACAGGACCCCCCTCTAAGGAATGGCTTCCAGACATTTCCAAGCACCCAACCAGGGGATGGCCAGGCGGAACGGAGCAGGGAAGGGATGGGGGCCAGGTCCATGTGCTGGTGGGGACCTGGGGACTGAGGCAGCGCCGGGCGGGATGGGGACCCAGGGCAGAACCAGCGGCCACCACAGCAGTGTGTGCGGAGCTGCCACCCTGAAACGGGCAATGGCTGGCTCCGCTGCTTCGGGAGCCTTGTGAATGGGCGCCGCCTTCGGGAGGATCATGGCGGCGCCGCCGCCTCGAGAGGAACGTGGCGAACACCGCCGCTTCGGGAGAATCGGGAGCTTTGTGAGCGGACACCGCCGCCTCGAGAGGAACGTGAGCGGACACCGCCGCCTCGAGAGGAACGTTGTGTGCGGACACCGCCGCCTCGGGAACCTTGTGTGCGGACACCGCCTCGGGAACCCTGTGTGCGGACACCGCCGCCTCAGGAGCCCTGTGTGCGGACACCGCCGCTGGGAACCTTGTGTGCGGACACCGCCGCCTGAACCCTGTGTGCGGACACCGCCGCCTCGGGAACCTTGTGTGCGGACACCGCCGCTTCGGGGATCCTGTGAGGATCGTGAGCGGCCACCGCCGCCTCGGGAACCTTGTGGGCGGACACCGCCGCCTCGGGAGGACCGCGATCGGACACCGCCGCCTCGGGAACCTTGTGTGCGGACACCGCCGCCTCGGGAGGATCGCGAGCGGACACCGCCGCCTCGGGAACCTTGTGTGCGGACACCGCCGCCTCGGGAACCTTGTGTGCGGACACCGCCGCTTCGGGACGATCGTGAACGGTTACCGCCGTTTCGAGACGATCGTGAACGGCTACTGCCGCCTCGGGAACCTTGTGAGCGGGCACCGCCGCTTCGGGAGCCTTGTGAGCGGGCACCGCCGCTTCGGGACAATCGTGAGAGGCCACCGCCGCCTCGAAAGGATCGTGAGCGGGTACCGCCGCTTCGGGAGCCTTGTGAGTGGGCACCGCCGCCTGAGGAGCTTTGTGAGCGGGCACCGCCGCCTCGAGAGGATCGTGAGCGGGCACCGCCGCTTCGGGAGCTTTGTGTACGGGCACCGCCGCTTCGGGACCCTTGTGTGCGGACACCGCCACCTCGGGAGGATCGTTCGCGGACACCGCCGCCTCGGGAACCTTGTGTGCGGACACCGCCGCCTCGGGAACCTTGTGTGCGGACACCGCCGCCTCGGGAACCTTGTGTGCGGACACCGACGCCTCGGGAACCTTGTGTGCGGACACTGCCGCCTCGGGAACCTTGTGTGCGGACACCGCCGCCTCGGGACGATCGTGAGCGGCTACCGCCGCTTCGGGACGATCGTGAGAGGGCACCGCCGCTTCGGGACGATCGTGAGCGGGCACCGCCGCTTCGGGACGATCGTGAGCGGGCACTGCCGCGTCGAGAAGGCCTGAGATGAGCCCTGCCCCCTCAGAGAAAAGCTCCGCGGATATCCCCGCTTCGGTAGCTTTGTGAGCGGGCGCGGGAGCCTTGTGAGTGGGTGCCGCCGCTCCCCTCACCGACATCAGCGGAGGATCCTCCACGCTGCGTCTCAGCCCGGGGCGCCCAAAGAAAGACCCCGAGACACTGGAAGTGGCTGGCCCGATCCGAGGAGGTTCTGGAGCAACAGCCCAGACTGGGAGGGGGGCACCCTCTCGCAGCTCCACCTCCTTCAAGTAGATGACGTGGTCGACCATCTCCCAATAGGACCACGTATCTAGCTCCCCCAGCTCCTCCCGGTTGACAGGCTCATCCAGGCCCGCTAAAAACAGGTGGATGAGGGTGCTCCCTCTAATCCCCAGCTCCTGGCCTACCTCGAAGAGGTCTTCGGCGTAACACCCAAAAGGGCGATTGTCTTGTGGGCAAGGATGCGGCCCACTGGCTGGGGCCTGGTTCCTCTGTCGACCAGGAGCTGGGTACAAGAAGATTCCCATTGCCGCTGAGTCTTCAAATGGCTCGTTTGTACTGTCACGGGATGGGAGGCGAAGACTCAAATGCTGGCAAAAGGAATCTTCTTTATTAACAATTTACAAAATAAACAAAAACACAACTGAAACCACCCCGAAGGGGAAAAAGCCAGAGAAAACACGAGCACTGAAAACAAGACATACACGAGGCACAGGGCAGACATAAATCACAGGCATACCTGGCAAAAGTGAGACAAACGAGCCCAGAACAGAAAACACAGGGAGCTTAAGTAGGGACGGCAATCAGGAACACAGCTGGGGCAAATTAAACAATAATGAGGTGAGTGGAGTTTGGGGAATTGAATCCGGGAGACAGTGACCTCTGGTGGTGGGAGGGAGCATCGTGGACCCGGATTCATGACATGTGCCATACGAGGATTCTGTATATCTTTCTCTTCTACTCTTGCCAAAGCGAAAACTCACCAGTTTACACAATTAGAAAATAAAGTCCAATCATTGCAAAACCTACAAAAACAACATTTTACTGATCAACAGGCTACACAGTTGTCCTCTTTAAAATAAGAATATGATTTACTTTCACACTCAAAGGCGGAATTTATTTTACATAGGACTAGGCAAAAATATTATTTTGAATCAGAGAGACAGAAAGGCCCTTAGGTTGAAAGAATGCGAGTCTAAGGCATATATTAGCGCAATAAAATCATCGGATGATCAGGTCACCACGAACCCTGCGGCAATTAATGACATATTTAAAGGTTTTTACATGAATCTGTATAAAGCCGAAACAGATTTTGATGAACCAATTTGTAAGCAGTATTTAGATAAATTGGAACTGCCTCGAATCTCACAGATGGATAAAGAATCTTTGGAGGCCCCATTAAGTTTGGAGGAGCTGCACGTCTCTCTAAAAAGCCTTCAAAAGGGCAAATCGCCAGGTCTAGATGGTCTCCCCCCTGAATTATATTTAGAAATTTGGGATTTGGTAGGGACACTTATGCTTAATTCATTTAATTTTGCAATTGAACATGGGGTATTTTATAGAGATCAAAAAACATCACTGATTTCATTACTTCTTAAAAAAGGGAAAGATCCATTAGATTGTTCCAGCTACAGACCGATTTCGCTTATCCTATGTGATCTTAAAATCTATGCTAAAGTTTTTGCTTTTCGTATGGAGAAGGTAATACATAGTTTGATCAAGGAGGACCAAACTGGTTTCATCAAGGGGCGCAATGCATCTGACAATATGCGTCGACTCCTTCATATTCTTGACTTTGCAGACTCCCACCCGACCCCTTGTGCGGTCTTTTCACTTGATGCAGAAAAAGCCTTTGACAGGCTAGAGTGGAATTATATGTGGGCAGTTCTGCAATGTTTCGCTTCGTGAACACTTCATTTCTATGATTAAGACATTATACCACTCACCTGCAGCATCAGTCATAACTGGTAATATTATTTCCCCATTCCTTTGCAGCGGGGAACAAGGCAGGGATGTCCGCTTTCCCCTTATTGTTTTGTCTATCTCTTGAACCCTTAGCACAAGCCATCAGGAAATCTGAAGTATCGATTAAGATTCATGATCATAATCATAGTATTTCATTATACGCTGATGATATTATTCTATATTTAGACCACTTTGATGTTTCAGTCTCTAGTATAATTAAGGAATTTGATCATTTTAGTAGCTTATCAGGATATAAAATAAATTGGAGCAAATCTGCTTTAATGCCAATTAACAATGTTAAAGTTCATTCTTCTATTCCCTCATTTATCCCTATTAAGGAATCTTTCATCTATTTGGGCATTACCATACATAAAACATTCATAAGATTGCCAGAGACAATTTTAATAATATTTTAGTTAAGGTCAAAATGACATTCAAAGATGGAAGAATCTTAAAGTATCTCTTCAAGGAAGAATCTCCACTGTTAAGATGAATTTGTTACCTCGATTTAATTTTTTTTTCTCTATGCTACCACTTTCTCCCCCTCCAGGTTACTTTAAGGAGATCAACTCCATAATTTCTAAATTTATCTGGAATGATAAATGCCCCAGAATTAAGCTTACCACATTACAACATCCTAATAGCGCAGGAGGACTGGCTGTACCAAATTTTGAACTGTATTATTGGTCGTTCCAGCTTAAGGCTCTTCATAATTGGGTTGATCCTCAATCTACAGTTTCTTGGAGAGTGATTGAAGCTGACAAGGTTAAACCAAATAGACTCCAAGATATGTTATTTGCTGGCCCAGGAAAAAAAGGGGATAATTATAAATTTGGTCCGGTTGTGGCCAACTCTATTAAAATCTGGAAAACGGTGGAACGTCGGATAGGAGGAACCTTCAAATTTTGTAACAGTACACCTTTATGGCACAATTTTAATTTTGTATGCGGAAATCGTCCATTTGTCCAACCCTCTTGGTCCTCTTTGGGTGTAAACACATGCGGTGATATATATGATAGCCAGGGCTTATGTTCATTTCAGACAATAAGAACCAAATTTTGTCTACCAGCATCCGCATATTTTGTCTTTCTTCAATTACGTTCTGCTCTCAAAGCGTATGGAGTTCCTTGAGCATCTCCCATCTCCTCTCATCCTATGCAAGATTGGATTGCACCATCTGTTGGTCGGCCGTCTGTTTCTTTAATATATAATAAGATTATTGATTGCATTACAAAACCTCTTTCTATTAAAACTATTTGGAATAGGGAATTATCTGACCTTAATTTGTCTGTCGACTGGGAGAGAGTGTGGTCTAATCTCAGTTTAACATCTAAAAATCTGGCTCATCGTCTTATTCACTTCAAAGTCATTCATAGAGCATACATAACTCCTTACAAAAGATTTAAAATGAAACTACAACCGAATCGCAACTGCCATATATGTAATACTACATCGTCAGGTACTTTTCTGCATATGTTTTGGGAATGTCCTGTCGTCATCAGTCTATGGACACATGTAAACCTGGTTCTATCATCCTTACTGCATATTGATTGGTCTGTTAATCCAAGTTTGTGTCTTCTTAATGATGATTCTGGCCTCTGTATAACTTCAATGCAAAAGAGAATGTTGTTTGCTGGTTTTACAGCTGCAAAGAAGACAATAATACAAAACTGGTTTACACCGCACATGCGTGGAAAAACATATTGGATCCGTAGCCTCCTGCAAATAGTGACTTGTGAATGTACAACAGCACGAATCAATGGGGCCAAGCCTTCTACCATTGATGCTTGGCAGTGCTTTCTCTTTGATCTACGTGACTGTATAAAGGAGTGACTTTTATGTTTTTCTTGTCCTTCCCTCTCTCCCTCCCTTTGACTGGACTTTGAGATATTGAGTATGTGTCTGTTGTTGTTGTGTTTTTTTTTTGTTTTTTTTAATTTTGTTTCTTTTATTTATTTGTTTATTTTTGTGGATGTTATGTATGAAAAATAAAAAATGTTGATAACAAAAAAAAAGAAGAACCAGAGGAAAACCTCCAGCTCACTCCTAAAGAACTCATCAAGAACCTCAGTTGTCTACTGCATCAGGACTCTTGTTCAGCAACAAAACCAATGCAAGTATCATTTACCACTATTTAGATGTGTGTTTAAGGTGATTTATGATTCTTTGATGATTCTCGTTAGTTTGTGGTTAATTGATGTGAAATACTGCCATTCTTTTGTTCTTCTCTCTTTCTTTCCTTACTCTCCTTCATTCTGTATATGTGTTTTGCTTAGTTTAGTTGTATGTTAGCTATAGTTTCATTTATTAAATCCTGTATATTCACCATTGATTGTCTCTGTGTGCTGCTCAGAATTTGAAGTCACTGAATGTTGCTCCTTGCTACATATTAAACTACTGCTAGTACTGCATAAAGTAGGAAAGCTATTCTTCCTTGGCCAGGAAAATAATCTTTCCTAGAATTGATAAATGATTATATTGTCTGCTCGGTGGACGGACAGATCAAATAATTGTAACATCAATTCTGATAGAGTTAATTCTAAGATATAATCTAAATATTTATTATGAGTTATAACCAGTTATAATTAATTATAAATATTTTCATTTTGAGCTAATTTGCTACATGTGATACTGGTTTTATTCAATTTAAAAACAAGAAGTTAATATTAAGTTTCTTGCATTGAAGAACAGTTTTGTCTGATTTGCTCTAGATCAACAACAAAAATAGTGCCAAATATCGAGTATGTATGTACAAAAAGTGCAAATAGCCTGCCTTGTCGGCAGAGGCTATTTACATAAACTCTTTCAACCAATGTCTGATTAGAACAGACATCATGAGAAAAGATGCCTATTGAACAACCGTAACGGTGTAAGGAGATGTCTTTTGATGCGACTGAACCGAGTTCGAATCCCTCTTTTACCGAACTGGTTCTATTCCCGTTCTTCTCACTTTTCCCATCACATATCAGATAGGAAAAGCATTTATTTGCAATAAAAAATAAGGAAATATTTGAAAAGTAAAAATAAAGCGCTCCAAGGGTTTATTTAATAATAAAGTATTTATCGGGTATAGTGGTAGGGCTAAGTGTAGGTGTAGGGCTTTATTGACCCAATAATGTGGCATTCAATTAATAATTTTTATAAATATTATAATTTACACTCAATGGGGCAGTTTCTCAGACAGAGATTAAGCCTAGTCCTAGACTAAAATGGCTCCTTAAACCAGATGAACAGAAATCTGCTTTCGCTGTCATTGTTTTGAATAGTCTTAGACTTAGTGTAATCCAGATTTCAATAGGCTGATTTCCTAGAGGAAGACTAGAGCTGCTTCATGACTAAAATGGGGCTTAAATTAAACCTACAAGGAGGCAGGTTAACTTCAGATTAAGGTTGTTTCCAGTCTTTATATGTCAAAATTATTGGTACCCTTTGCAGATATGAAGAAGCCTGTGAAAATAAATCTGCACTGTTAATCATGTTGATCTTTTATTAAAAAAGTAAAAAAAGTAAATAATAATAATAATAAATAAATAAATAAAAATAAAATTTACATATAGATAAACTTTAAAATATCACATTTTTAAAATGACTTAACTTATATGTTTTCCTTTTGAGCTCTGTGTGAAACTATATATAAATAATTAAATTCAGTTCAAATTCAAATTCCTTTGCATAGTCATATATTTTATTTTTGCTGCAAAACTTTTGCTGCAGTAGAGGTGTTTATTCCTGCCTTGTCAATGCATTTACATTTCTTACATTTTTAATAACGACATCTCTTCAGCAGAAAAGTGAATTGTGCTGACTCTCGGGAGAAGTGAATCCAACTGACACTTTGCTGATGCTCTCCATGTTCCGTCTGATTGGCTGTTTGCTGCATGTTTCACACTTTCAGGTGCACACGCTCCATAATTAATCACAAACTCTGGTTCAAACTCTGAGTTGACAGAGAACGGTGAACCTGATCTAAACCAGGGTGGCTTTATCGGGTTTTGTCAACTCAAAACTTACTCTGCAACTCTGAGTTTGTTCATCTCGCTTCAAGCTACAGGCCACAGGACTCCATAGTCCACGAGTTAGTAATATGTACTTAATCTGTGTTTCAGAAAGCCATTTTTTAAACAAAGTTTAACTATTCCAGGCCTACTCCTGGCTTAATTTAAACCCTGTCCAGGAAACCACGCCAATATGTCATTATTGCACACTTTTTTTTTAATGTACTACAATAGTGTAACTAGAATCTATTGCTATTGCTCTTCAGTGTAAACAGCATCTATGCAAATAAACACTGCCTTTAAAAAAAAATAATAATAAAAATAAAAATAAAAAAATAAAAAGCAGAAAAGACACGTCTACGAACAACACAGTGCTGTTTGGTTACTTAAAGAAGAGTAAATTGTTCTATTACATTAAAAAAAATCCCTTGCTTCATTCCTGAATGAATCAGTTCTTTTGAACAAATCGAAAGATTTCATAACTGTCAGGAATGATCTTGTGACCCAGTTTTTCCCTCATATGCCCTTTTTTGGTCTTTCCTATTCCTGTCCCTGTCCTCGTTGTCTCATTATTAGTTGATTTCCCTCACCTGTCTGTCCCTCGTTAAATTTAGTATATTATGTGTAGTCTGCCTCATGTTTCCTTGTCGGGTCTTAATCGTCATTCCATGTGCTCTGTGTCTCCTACGCTCCCTGTGTTCCCAGTGATTGGATTAATAAAGTCTGTTTTGTTGAAGTGATTCCTATGTCTCCTCGCTTCCAGCACCTGAGAAACGTGACAGAAGACCCGACCAAAACAGTTTTCTCTCAGTGTTTTTGTTTCCGTTGTGTATTCCCTCATGGATGCCCTCCTTCGCTCGAGAAACATACAAGACTGTTCTTGCTTTTAGCTAACACCACCAGTTACCTGGACTACGCGCTCTGTGCGTTCTACGACGCCAGTTTAAACATTGCATGCAGACCGCCGTCGTCCAAAGATGGTCCTCGAGCGGATTTTGCCGCCTTTGTGTAGTGGATTCTGGTGAGAAACAGATTGCCTTTCACCGTCTCTCCCGAGGATGATCTCGCCAGATCCACTCCAGACCTAGTGCCCAGCCCACCATCTCCCCGCGGAGCGAAGCATCAGCCTGAGTCCTCCGATGACGGAGAGCCTATTACCACTGCGATCAACGAGCCAGCGCACTGCCGAGGGAGTGAGCGGAGGATCGCCCCGGAAGTAGAGCCCAACCCATCAGACCAGGTGCGTGAGCCAGCTGCAACGGCCATCATGAGGGAGAAAGCCGCAGACAGTGTGAGCACAGAGAGGAGCTCCGCCCCTTGCACCGTGGCTGAGGGTGAGCTTATGATGGACCTGGATAGAGGAGAGGCAGAAAAAGACTTGATTGACTGCGAGGCTGACCTGCTCCCTCTCCTCCCTCCTTCCTCGGAGCCCTTTGTCACCCCTGTTCCCATGTCCAACCCAGAGAGGGCCGCGATTTCCACGTCTTGTCTGGAAAGGGCTCCGGTTCCTTTGTCCAGCCCAGAGGGGACTCCCGATCCTGAGTTTAGCCCTGAAAGCCCGGAGGCTCACAAATGCCCACCCGCCCGCCCGCTCCTGCATCCTCCTCCTCCGCTATCGTCTGGCAGCCCCTCTGCTCGCCCTCAGCCCAACATCTATACGGTGCGACTGCCATCCTCCAGTGTCACCGTGGTCGGAGTATCCCTCACCTCCGCCTCCAGGCTCTCGGCTCGTAGAATCAACGGCTCCACCTCAGCTCCTAGCTCCCTCGCCTCCACCGTCACCCGTTGATCCTCCAGCTCCACCGGGCTCCCTTGTCCCTCCGGCTCCGCCTTGGTCGGGCGTTGACCCACCATCGCCTCAGGACTCCGCTCCTCCGTCTCCGCCTCGGGCTCCTCGACCACTTGCTCCGCCGCCGTTGGTTGGCCCTCTGGAGTTGGTGGTCATTCCTCCTCCATGGCTCCTCCCTCCGTTGGTTCCACCGTGGGCTGTCATCATGGCTGTGGCCTGGGTCCTACTTGGCTCCTCCTGTTCTGGCTCCCTCCTGTCGTCTCCCTGGCTCCTCCCTCCATCATCACCTCCCTGGTCTCTGCCTGCCAGCCCACTCCCGGGTGTCCGTCCTCCTTCTGAGCCTCATCCGAAGTTCCCACCCATCCCTCCCTCTGATGTAGTGTCTACGGCGCGAAGACGCACCTTCCAAGAGGGGGGCGTAATGTCAGGATTGGACTGTCTTTGTGTTTTGCTCCATGTGACCCAGTTTCTCCCTCATGTGCCTTAAATTAAATTAAATTAAGTTCTCTTTCATGTCTTAAACTGTCAAATACACAAGTTTATGTTAAAAATACATATGAATTACAAAAACAGTTGGTTAACAGGATTATGTGAGTGTGGAGTATAGGAGACATCATGTTAGTTGTGTTTGTCAAAAGTGGGAGAAATAAAGCTTAAAATTACAATCATGTATGGAATTGAGAGCTTATTTGTTATCTCAAAAAAACAGGATTGATAAAGAGAATGTATCTTTCTTTTTTTTTTCTTTCTTATGAAATGGGCATACTTTGGTCCACACTCCAACACAGCAGGTGGTGATAATACACCTTAAAGGCTGATTTATACTTCTGCGTTGAACCTACCCTCGTTGCCTGACGTGCACCTCTCCAAAAATGTTACAGTGCACAAATTATACACGGACCGCAAGTGCTGTGATTGATCTGCTAGTATCCCTCCCTCCGTATGTATTTGAGTTTTGTGTGTGTCATTTGCACTTTAATATATTTTAATGTTACACCTTTGTATTTAACATAAAACAAAGCACAGAACAAGTGTCTTATAATTTATTATAAAACGTAGCATTATACATCACATCAGAGCTGCATCTCTGTATGGTCTGGGGACTGTAAAGCCTCTGACTGGAGGTCTGTACAGAGAGTGGTGAGGACAGCGGAAAAGATTATTGGCTCTTCACTGCCTTCTATCCAAGACCTTGCCACAAGCGCTGTCTGACTCGTGCACAAAATATTGCAAAAGACTCTACCCATCCTCATTATGGACTGTTTACACTACTTCCCTCTGGGAAAAGGTTTCGCAGCATTCGTTGCAGAACAGCAAGGTTCTGTAATAGCTTTTTTTCTACAAGCTATCAGACTTTTGAACTTAAAGTGACTTTTTAACTATTTTATCTCACTGAATCTTTTAGTAGTGAGTTTTTATGTGAACTAAGGACATTGAAATAATAGTACTTTTGCGATGTGCAATAATTGTACTTATATGTTGTCACTTAATAAGTGCAGTTATTCTGTTAGATGCCGCTAATTATTGTGTGCATCATTCGCTGCTGCAATTTTTATTTATTTATACTTTTATTGATTGTGGTACATGTTTATGTTTAGTTTGGTGCAGTACTTATGAGCCAGTGGAACGGAATTTCGTTCATATGTGTATTCTGTATGTACAGTTGAATGACAATAAAGCTACCTACCTACCTACTTTGTTGTCCGCGACAAACAGTGTTGTTCTGCCATGGTACAAGTCCTTTTGGAAATTGAAAGAATGCCATCATCTCTTGTTCCGTTGTCATCTCTTTTTTGTAGTTTTTACAAAAATTACAAAAAAGTTTACTGTAGTAAATAAATTATCTGTTCTTTGATATTTCTTTGTCACCGTCATGGCTGATGCTTCTCCGACAAGCTGCTTCTTCTTTGGCTTTTGCCGTGGTACTGAGGGTTACACAAGCAACATGCCCGTGGACTCTGCGAACTAGCGATTTGCATGTGTACTGCACGTCGATGTGGACAACAGCACAGAAGCATAAATGAAAACCGACGCACAGCCTATGGCGTAGAGGCTACAGCATATCATTCAGTCTGTGAAGGTAAACAGCTGGGAACAAACTGCATTTTTATATTAGATCTGTATGGCAGCAGCGTAATATACAGTAAATAAATCAATAAATCCACTGCTGTCTTGTGTCCTCTAAGGCTGGGACTCTAAACAGTGTTCTGTGCTCATCTGTGCAGCCAACAACAGAAGAGTTAGCATGCTTTGCTCAAACTTTCACTATGGTGTTGGAACTGGTACAATGTTGTCGCTTCTGAAAACACAATGGCGGTGCTGTGGGTGGAAACTTGCAGATTAAAGGGCAGTAATAAGTAATAATAAGGTCTCCATCCTATGTCACAGGAGAGCGAAATCTGACACGCTTGGTTTTTTTTGCTGTTTTTTCCCCCCACAAACTTGCAGAGAAAGGTTTACAAAAAAAAAAAAAAAAATACTGGGTTAATCTTTTTCACGTTTCCTTGGTTGTTAGATGCACCCGATTATAGCACTTAAACACGGAAAAAGTCTGAATTTAATGATACAATACATCACATTTAAAGCATGTATTTTGTAATCTGTGGTAAAATACATTTTAATAGTATCCTTTCCAACCCTTCATGTAGCTTTTAAGTTGCTAATGTAACATTTGGACCAATCAGACTGTCACACTTTGCTGCAGGATGGACCCAGGTGTCGCGGAGTACACGATACACAAGAGTACACAAGAGTCTTTAATAAATCCAAGAAACACAAACACAGGGGAATATCCACACTGGACCTAGGAGAAGCACACAAACATAACAAGTAGACCCGACAAACACTAACTGAACTGACTGGGGCTTTTAAAGACGGGGAAATCAGGGGAAAACAAGACACACCTGGAGCAAATTAACAATCAGACTGGGAGACAGAAACTGGGTCACACGGAACACATGGGGAGCAAAAACACAACAAAACAGTCCAGGGGCATGACACAGACACACAATTTTGCATTTGATTTAACAAATCAATTAGTTATTAGATTAACAAATAGTCACCGACCCCTCACCCAATACACATACTCGGTGCCAGTAGGTCTGTCAATGACTTCAGGCCCCCAGTTCCATGGCAACCCATCCGATAACACTAGTTTTATTGCTCAAAGGAATGCAAGCAGAGCAACTCTTACTGCCTTTTTCCTATAGGAAAGACATTATGCCATAAAAATGGACTCTTCTCTAATTAATTCATAGAAAAACCTTTCTTTGAACAAACACACATATCATTCAGGTCATTGTGTATATTATTACTATTCTTGTATATGTTTTTGTGTATTGTTTACTGTTTTATGCATGCTTATGATAGATCACTTGTTAATATCACTTTAACTCATACCATGTCTGGTCTCTATCAATTCGTCTTCGGATGATCTTATTGAGAGTGAATATTACATGTTGATACCTATGCAACATATTAGTTTCCTAAGAATATTTAATAGTTTGTATATCAACTTCCAATCCAACCCCTTTGCAAATTACCATGCTCTCAGACAAAGGGTCATAAAACCCCAGAGTATTTCCAAACTCCCGCTTGGAAATTCAGCTTTTCTCATTGGTCAAGCCCATCCTGAGAGGCGTGACTCTTTGCAGACCTTAAAGGGCTCACGCACAGTTCCGCTTCTCTGCAAAAGCTCTTCTGCTAAATCTCCGGATTGCTGCCTGTGTGGAGAGCCTGAGCCGGTACCGGCGTGCCCAGTGGGATCCAACATATCTCAGTCTACAGTTCTGTTAGATACTAGAAGGATGTGAGCTAGAACTCTTCTGGACCCTTAAGTTTTGCGGCCTTGACTTTCCATTCAACCAAAGCTCCTCGGACCTCAGCAGATCTCTTTCTTAGCTCTTTTTCACTTTCTACCTGGAAATAACATTTCTATCTCAGAACATCTTTGGAATTCATCACTCTTCAACCCGGAAGAACGTGATCGGGAGTCCAAAACCTTGAAACCATTAAGACTTTCATCTGAGACTGCATTCCGGACACTCGCCAACAGCCAAGGAAGTGCAAGTATGGTACATCTAACTAAACTAAACAGAGGTTTAGTATAAGCTATAGACCCTGTTATAAACAACACTGATGGTTTTACTCAGGTGGTTAACTGACTCTTTCCATAACTGCATTCTGTTATCTCTAATGGCTTCATTCATCCACTTTAGCTCCCCTTTTGTATATACGTGTGAGTGTATGTATGTTTGTTTGTTTAGATTAGTTATGTGTGTTAGCGTTTAGTTAATGAAAGTTGTGTGCACAAATTACACGAGTTTCTGGTTCTGCCGTACAAATTAATGTCTCTTTACGATTTTGATCCTTACTACATGCTCTAATGTATTAATACTTAGGAAAGTATTTTCTGTTGCCAAGAAAATATCCTTTCTTAGAGTTGATATGAACTTACACTGAATGTTCGCTGGACAGACAGATCAGTTGATGGCAATTTAATTCTGCTACAGTTATTACTGTCAGCCAATATAAATAATTGTAATTAATCATAATTAATTGTAATTATTTATATCCATTCCCTTTTAAACTAATTTGCTACACTAAACTATAAGGACCTTTGAAATAAGTAAATTAATTTGCCAAAGTGACATGGACATGTAACCTGCTTACAACTACATAAAAAAACAAGAGCAGTGTTGCTTTTGGTATTAAATTATATACAAATACAATGCCATATAGCATAAAACATGTACTGATTTGCCCATTTTGCATGTCTCTCTTATCTGACACACTCAGTTCAGTTCATGGATTTATCCTAATGAGCTGATGATCTGAATCTGGTGTGTTAAATAAGGGAGACATGCAAAATGAGTTACAGGAGTGGAACTGAGATCCAGTGCATGCTATTGCTGTTCCATTAGCAGCTGTTGCTTAAGGTCTTCATCGTCAATTAATTCTTACATATAAAACATAATAAATAAATAAAAAACAAAAATCCTCCTTTGAGCATAATTCCTCTAGTGCTTTCCTAACTTTCCACTTCAAGTAGCAATTGCTATTATCATGAAGGAGTGGAAATTCAATCCCCTCCTCTTTTATTATATAACAACTAGAGAAACTTTTTTTTTTTTTTTTCTTAAAGGGGACATCGGATGCCCATTTTCCACAAGTTGGTATGATTCTTTAAGGTCTTCATGAAATGTCTGTCACTGGACGACACAGTTTTCAGACTTTTCAGACAGCCCATAACAAACTAGCTGTGTGCAGGGCACTATGCTTTCTGTGATGCTGAAAAAGCGGGCAGAATCCAGTCATAAAAATGGAAATTAGTCTATAACGCAGAATGTCAAATTTTGAATATATCAAAAGTAGGCAAGTACACATAAATCAAAATGTGATATGGAGTAGGGTCTGTGAATATTATGCTGTAAAAATACTGTTTAAAAATGAATGAAATGTATGTTTCTGTGTGAATGGATGGCACAGACATGCAGTTTTGTTTACTATGCACATACTAAAGCACACGTGATGTTTGCGGCATTTTCAGCCTCTGCCACCTCAACATATGAGTACATGAACACACGACCATAATCTCTAAAACTGAGAGTCAATTCATGAGCATTCCTTTGAGAGTTTCTTTTGAGAAAAACTACCATCATTTCATATACAAACAGAAACTTAATTAACTTTGCAACAACCCATCAAAAATAAAAATCCAGTTTAATTTGAAACTTGTAAACATGTAACTTAATGTAATGATAGTACTACTGCTACTAATCATTTATTTATTAAAACATTATTATTTTTAAGGAATATTTACCAGAATTTATTTGCCAGGGGAAAAAATATGTAAATTATTTATGAAAAAAAAAAAATATATATATATATATATATATATATATATATTTTTATATATATATAAAATCTATTAATTAGAGATGTTTTTGCTTATTAAAATTTAATGAGACCATTAAAATGGAATCCTGAAAGTTAATGTTAAACACAGAATTTTGTAAAAAAATAAAACCAAACTTAGTATTTTAATACACTGAGGTTAAATTGTGGAAGTTCTATTACTTCAATTAATTGTTATTGTTATTTTGATCAATATACTTTTTATTTAACCATTAAAATAGAGTCTAAAAAAATGAAATATATATAAAAAAAATGGAATCCATAAAAATGCTAATTAAAATAAAATAAAATAGAATTTGGGAAACGGTAACATTTTATTTCAATAGTCCACTTTAGACATTCTACTAACAGTAAGTAACTTTGCAACTACATGTCAACTAGCAGTCATTAGAGTATTAGTAGACTGTAGCATCTTCTAACACTTTATTTTGATGGGTCCACAACATACAACATACTGACTATGAGAAACTTTGCAAGTGTATATATAACCCTAAACCTACCCTACTGAGAGTTAGTAGACATGTAGTTGCAAATAAATGAGAATTAGTTGACATGTAGTTGACATGTAGTTACAAAGTTACTTATAGTTAGTAGAATTGTCGCGGGACGTGGTTGTAGTAAAGCGCCTGACGCAGGAGTAAACATAAGTATTCTTTAATTCTAACTTCAACACAGAGGACAGGAGAATTCATAGGCATCAACGCACTTATTCCTTTAAATGAACATCAAACCGAGACAAAGAACATACAGAAACAGAAGGCTTATAAAGACAGAGAAACCAAAGGAACAAATGAGATGATTAAATAACTCAGGTGCTCAGAATGAACGATGATAATCTAATGAGAACAGGAACTAAACCCCAAATAAGGACAAACGGGAACACAAACACTTGACAGATATCGCCCCCTCCCGGAAGGCGCGTCCTGCGCCATAACAGTACCATTGGGGAGGGGGGGCAGGCGCCCTGGAGGCTGGTGCAGGACAGGGAAACAGAGGTGGCCTCCAGGGCGGATCAGGCAGGCCCGGGAGCCATGGCAGATCTGCCTCCATGGCCTTGGACCTTGGCCCGGCCCAACGCAGGAGTAAACTAATCTAACTTCAACACAGAGGACAGGAGAATTCATAGGCATCAATGCATGTATTCCTTTAAATGAACATCAAACCGAGACAAAGAACATACAGAAACAGAAGGCTTATAACGACAGGGAAACCAAAGGAGCAAACGAGATAATTAAATACTCAGGTGATCAGAATGAACGATGATAAACTAATGAGAACAGGAACTAAACCAAATAAGGACAAATAGGAGCTCAAACATGTGACAAGAATGTCTTAAGTGGGTTATCGAAATAAAGTGTAACCTGGGAACCCATGTCATGAATCCAGTAACATACTAAATTGATGCTCTTCGCTTCCGGCTTCGCTACTGTTTGGACGCTCTTGCTTATTGCTCTGTGCTTTGCTCCCGATTTATGCACTTTTCTCAGATCTCTCTAAGATTTTAACTTCAGCAGATCAGCACAGTGCTCAAACAACACATTTTTTTTGGAAAAAGAAGACTCTTTGCCTCCCACTGCCAGCAGCTTACATTCCGGAGACGGGAAAACACAGCTGTCTACATTCAAACAGACAAGAGAAAATGCCTCTCGTGGAATCTACTTGCTGCATGAACTGCCACAGACTTCTACAAAGGATTGTGGTTCTTGAAGCAAAGTTATCTGCTGGACTTCCAAAACAGGCGGAACACACAGCACATGGTAATCATGGACCCCCTCAGCATACAGCCGGTGAGTCCTGTGAATCTCAACAGTTTATACCAAGTGTATAAAAACAAGCCGAAACTGATCGACAGACTAATCGATGGCACAAACAGGGAGCGAGACCTAAAGGCACTCGAGATATCAGATTGTCACGAGTATCTCGTATTGCTGCCGTAGCATCCTCTACTAAAGATACAGCTATGACACGACTTGTAAACACTGGTATTCTACCACCCCCTATACATCTTGAGAACAGATTTGAAGCATTAATGAATGTGGGTGAGGAATCCCCAAATGTGATTGAACATAGATCGTATCAGCCAGCAGCTAACATCGCTACTAACAGACGCTCGAGGTCAAGCAGATAGCGGCACTCAGCTCAGAGCGCAGCCGAGCCCAGGACTCTGATAGTAGATAGTGATAGTGAAACATCAGTAGCAGGACTACAACTACATGCTGCTTTCCTCAAGCAACTGTCTCTGATGTGAACAAGGAACTTTGAAACATTCTGATGAAGCACAAAACTGCAAATCGAATCATCATCCATGTGGGGAAGAATGATATTCGGAAAGAGCAGTCAGAACTCCTTAAGAAGGATTTCAGTGAACTCTTTGAAACACCTCAAAGACTTGAAGTTCAGTCGTTCATCAGTGGACCACTCCCAGCAAGGGGAACTAATATGTTTTCATGGCTGCAGCATAAAAGGAGTCAACTTCATTGACAACTTCAATCTTTTCTGGGGCCATAGACAACTGTTTAAACTGGATGGCCTCCACCCGAACAATCTTGGTGCAAGAGTGCTAAAGGAAAATATCTATTTCTCCCTCCGTCATCCTTCAGTGGTGTGTGCCAATCCATTCGGCCTGGATGGCACACACACACCTAAACAGAATATGAGTGACCACAGGACTTCATATCAGCTTCAGAGTCATCATATGGTTGACACATCCCACAAGGACATTGATAACGCCACGCAGCCAAAACAAGCTCTCCTCACGGAGACTATCCCAGCTGAGCCCTGCCCACAGAGCTCATCACAAACAGATTGTGACGTACTACATCAGCTCCAAGACTCAGCACCCAAGGATGACTTTCTGGAAAACAGCCAGGGAAGCCAGGACAACATATCACAGCCACCGGAAACACCAGAGCCAGAGCCCCGCTCGCCAGACACATTATCCCTCTCTCCAGCATCTCTACTTCTAAGCTTCTTACAGAAAATGGAGGAACTGGTGTATGCTGGGACCAAACTCTCCCACTCTTTCGCTGTAAGCCCCCAGATATCAACTAAAAAACGGCAGGCCCCCCAACCACCAAAGACTGCAGGCCCAGCTCTTAGAAAAAAAGGTTCTTTGGGGTTCTATATAGAACCCTAGGGTTCTTTACTCAACTCCAAAGAACCCTTTATGCCAAAAAGGTTCTATATAAGGAGAAATAACCCTTTTTGGCACAAAAGAGTTCTTTAGGCTGAACCATGCTTTATGTATGTTTACATATTAGGCTATTTAAAATGATTATACTACATTATTTTTGTGTTTTTATTTCCATTTTACTTTGACACACCTTTATTCTGAAGAAAATAAACTTAAAATTTACATTTGCACTGAATCAACCTATTAATTTATACCAACAAACTGATCAGGTATAAATACATGTGTATTAGCAGTGTATAGCAATCTGGACAGTTTTATCTATTTATTAAAAGGTACACGCTAGTCTTCTATTTAATCAGCACACTAACATGGTTGCAAGTTCTTTAGTTATCATGTCATGTAAGATGCCATGCAGCTCTTTTATTGACGAGCAACATACTAATATGGAGTTTCAGTGTTTCATTTAAAAAGGCTATTCTTGTAACTCATCCATCCAAACAGATGCATAAAATTATCTTTGACATAAACGGCAAACAACTTGAATGTGTATCTATGTGTAGTTGCGCGCCTCTCCCGAGAGTGATCACATAAAAGCGCGAGCGCCGCTGTTTAAACTTCAACGGTTCACGGTGGGCTGACTGCGCTCAGCGCTCAGGAGAACGAAGATTACGTTCTCTTACTTATTGGTAAGTGAGAATATTAATTCATTTTAGCTTATTTTAATTAATTTTACATAAACCCTTGTCATTTTTAGTTAGCAACCCGTTTCTTTCAAGAAGCTAAAAGAAGAAAGGTGGTCTATCCTGTTTTCCAGGCCCACGCAATTCTCCGCCTGGAGGTTTGTCATTTTTCACATTAATCCCTAAAGTATCTTGACAAAACTGTTGTGAATTGATCAATAATGCTGGCGAGAGTTCATGTTATAGCCTAACGTAATATTTTTTGCCCTTTAGATTGGACCTATACATATACAGGAAAAGATGAATCAAAGTTTCAGTCAAATCGCCGTCAGACTGCCGTTATAAACATGAATTCAAACCAAGAAGAACAAAGAGAGAAGCTGGTGGAGATGTTTCCATTTTTTCAGTGGATAACTGTGTGTATTTGCTGTTTGCAGTTATAGTATAGTGAAATATAAATATTTGTTTTGCTGAAGTAATTGTATATTATTCAAAATACACTGTATTTGGTTGTTGTAGATGTTCATCTATCCCAGAGAGCACTGTTAAAGTTTTAGCTCCACCTTATCAGAGAGCTGAAAAGTGGTAGTCAGAGGAAACATGACCAACCTGCTGCAAAACAATAACACAAAAGGTACATTTATTTTTCCTAACAGTACCAACTGAAACTCATCAATCAGCTAATCTTAAATTACTGATATATATTTTTTTATATATATATTTTCCACCTTTTATCATGCAAGTTCTTATGATTGATTGATAAATAAATAAATATTTTGCACTGTCACTGCAGGTCTGGACTCCCAGGTGAAAAAGACGTAGTGTTAAAATGTATTAAAAATATACTTGAAATTCAAGTAGTATGTTTATAATACATTTGTATTTGCATTAAAAATATATTTAATTGCATTTTAATATATTTCTGAAAAGTATACTAGAAGTACTTTTTTATTAAATATATGCTTAGTTATACTTCTAAGAAATATGCTAAACACAAGCATATTTTTAATTTATTTTTTAAAAAGTATACTAGAAATACGTTAGTAATAAATATATGCTTAATTACACTTTTAAGGAATATGCTAAACACAAGCACACTATTACTATATTTCTAAAAAGTATAGTAGAAATACTATGTTAATAAATATATTATTAGTTACACTTTTAAGGAATATACTAAACACAAGCATACTTTTAGTGACATTTTAGCGTATTTACAGAAAACATAGGCTATGTTACCTTTACTTAAAGTATATTTTATGTGTACTTTATGTAAGAACATAACATGATTACACTTTTAGTAGGTTTTTAATGTACTTTATATTGCAGTAGGCCTACACATGGTTATATTTTAAATATTTATGTATTTATAATTTTAATATTTGGAAAAGTACAATATTTTGAAAAACATTTTTAACATTTACAATGTACAAACCTTTGTCAAATATTATTAACCACTGCAATATTTAAAATATGTTGTTTAATATGGGTTATGCTACTTTCGTTGATTAGGCTGTTGTTCAGTATGATACATTAATTGTTATAAGCTAGGTGTTTATAAATTTGTTCAAGCTTGATGCCTTTATTTTCTAATATACATTTCTGAAATTCCCACAAGGATTTCAACATCATATCTGAAAAAACAAAAAAACAAAACAAAACAAAAAAAACTTTTATTTGTGTTTAAATTGAAACAACACAGACTAAACCTGATTGGTTCCAGAGCCAATGAACGGCTCTGATTGGTTCATATGATAATGAGCTCGCAGCAGAGAGCTTAGTAAATCAGATATGATGTGCATGCAAATGTCCGTTGAATGTGAATATAAGTCTAAATTTAAACAGTATTATATAAAGCGATCGTGTTTCTTTAGGGCCCTTGGAAGAAACCACGCAATTCATATGGATTACTTTGGCGATGTTTTTTTGCAATTAACTTTTTGAAACGTGAATATCTTTGATTAATCTTTTCATCGAAGGAACATAAATCTCTCAGATTTCATTAAAATATCTCCGCATTGCTTTCGAACATGAACGAAAGTCTTAGATGGTTTAGAGCATCTTAAGGGTGAGTGATGACATAATTCAAATTGTTTTGGGGAAACTATGAAATTAATTAGAAAATATAGCGATATGTTCTTATTTTTACCAGCTTCTGCAAGTGTGTATGGCATCTGGCTTTGGTACCTCACTGTGACTTAAGGTAAGATTTGTGTTTAATTAACGTTATTTGTCCGTAGGGCCTACCAGTCGTGTTTTTGACAAATGCATTGGCAGAAAAAAATTAATTAAATAAAGTTATTCGTTATAACATGTACAACATTAACAGTTTTTATTTTCAACATGTGTATTTATTTCTGATTTCCTGAACAAGTTGGCTTCATTGTAATGAGGTTAATGATCTTTGGAAAACCATGATTATGAACATACAGTTACTTTGTTTTGAGCTGATCACCCAACTGTCAGGGAACACAGACTCAGAGAGATGGTTAGTAGAAAACCCACAATGGGTGTATTTATTGACATGCACAGTTCAGTATGATGAGTGAGGACCGGGGAGACAGATGAGACTCTAGAGGGAATGAAGACTGGATTACTGGAATTGGGGCTCACACACACACACAGCACGGAGAGGTAAGTATAGGGATCCAGGAGTCGGGGAACAGGTGAGTGACGGAGAAGATTCTGGAAGATCGTAGGTGACGAAGTAGCTTCCTTGTAAGGAGAGAATTCACACTAGGTGAGTAGACTAGCGTTAGCATCTGTGATCCACGAGGGAGACCAGACAATGAGTGAGTGCTGGGTGCGTGCTTATGTGTGTGCTGATGATTACGTGACAGGTGTGACTGATAAGTAATCAGGTGAGGGTGCTCTGTGATGATGTAGTGAGGAATGACAGACAGATCCGTGACAGTACCTCCAGGGGTGGGCGCCCTGGAAGCCGGTGCAGGACAGGGATACTGTGGAGGCATCCAGGGCGGAACAGGAGACTCTGGGAGGCCATGGCGGGTCAGGGAGCTTGGGAGGCCATGGCGGGTCAGGGGACTCCGGCGGCCATGGTGGGTCAGGAGGCTTGGGGAGCCATGGCAGAGCAGGGAGCAGGCTCAGTCGGGGGGCCAGTTCTCATCTGGCCAGACGAAACCCGCAGTTCAAAAGTTTATATTTCTATTTTTTTTTTTTTTTTGTTGCAATTTCCAACAATAATAGTATTATGCAGTTAGGTATTTTATTATATTTTAGTTAATTTGTTATATTTTTAGTTTTATTGTATTTTAATCGAGGTCATCACTGGGGATATGTCTCTGGGGCTCATCTGGGTGTCCTGGTCTCCGCTGACGATCAGGGCTGCAGACATCATCTCTTGGTGCTGATCGGATATGGACTGAGAAACAGAATAGGAAAGAAACAGACAAATATTAGCGTAGATGCCATTCTACTTACGATGTAACGAGTACATCGTGTGTTATGGGGAGTGTTCCCGGTTCCGGTTGATCTAACTAATGCAGCCTAAAAATCCTTTAACGGATTTGAATAATAGAAGTGTATTAGTGTGTTATGTGTAAGCCAGGCAAAAGAGATGGGTCTTTAATCTAGATTTAAACTGACCGAGTGTGTCTGCCTCCCGAACAGTGTTAGGTAGATTGTCCCAGAGTTTGGGTGCTAAATAGGAAAAGGATCTGCTGCCCGCAGTCGATTTTGATATTCTAGGTGTTATCAAACGGCCAGAGTTTCGAGAACGCATTGGACATGGTGGACTATAGTGTGATAAGAGCTCGCTCAAGTACTGAGGAGCTAAGCCATTCAGGGCTTTATAAGTAATTAACAAGATTTTAAAATCTATCCGATGTTTGATAGGGAGCCAGTGCAGTGTTGACAGAACCGGGCTAATATGGTCATATTTCCTGGTTCTAGTAAGGACTCTAGCTGCTGCATTTTGGACCAACTGTAGTTTGTTGATCAAGCGTGCAGAACAACCACCCAATAAAGCATTACAATAGTCTAATCTTGAGGTCATAAACGCATGAACTAACATTTCTGCATTTGATGTTGAGAGCATAGGTCACAATTTAGATATGTTTTTGAGATGAAAAACGCAATTTTACAGATGCTAGAAACATGGCTTTCAAATAAAAGATTGCTATCAAACAGCACACCTAGGTTCCTGACTGATGAAGAAGAATTGACAGAGCAGCCATCAAGTGTTAGATAGTGTTCTAGGTTATTACATGTGGGGTTTTTAGGTCCGATAATTAACACCTCTGTTTTTTCAGAATTTAGCAGTAAAAAATTACTCGTCATCCAGTTTTTTATATCGACTATGCATTCCGTTAGTTTCTCCGTTAGTTATTTGGTGCGTTTCACCGGGCCGTGAAGAAAAATAGAGCTGAGTATCATCAGCATTACAGTGAAAGCTAACACCATGTCTCCTGATAATATCTCCCAAGGGTAACATGTAAAGCGTGAAAAGTAACGGCCCTAGTACTGAGCCTTGAGGTACTCCATACTGCACTTGTGATCGATATGATACCTCTTCATTCACTGCTACGAACTGATGGCGGTCAGATAAGTACGATTTGAACCATGCTAAGGCACTTCCACTAATGCCAACAAAGTTTTCTAGTCTATTCAAAAGAATGTTGTGGTCGATAGTGTCGAACGCAGCTCTAAGATCCAGTAGAACTAATAAAGAGATACAACCACAATGAGATGATAGAAGCAGGTCATTTGTAACTCTAATGAGAGCAGTCTCAGTACTATGATACGATCTAAATCCTGACTGGAATTTCTCACAGATATAATTTTTCTCTAAGAAGGAATATAATTGTGAGGATACTACCTTTTCTAGTATCTTTGACAGAAAAGGGAGATTTGAGATCGGTCTGTAATTAACTAGTTCTTTGGGGTCAAGTTGTGGTTTTTTAATGAGAGGCTTAATAACAGCCGATTTGAAGGTTTTGGGGACATATCCTAATGACAATGATGAATTAATAATAGCCAAAAGAGGATCTATGACTTCTGGAAGCAGCTCTTTTAGTAGTTTAGATGGAATAGGGTCTAACATACATGTTGTTGGTTTAGATGATTTAACAAGTTTATACAATTCTTCCTCTCCTACAGTAGAGAATGAATGAAATTGTTCCTCAGGGGATCTATAGTGCGCTATCTGATGTGATACTGTAGCTGACGGCTGCAAGGATCCAATTTTATCTCTGATAGTATCGATCTTGGAAGTAAAGTAGTTAATAAAGTCATTACTGCTATGCTCTTGGGAAATGCAAACACCTGTTGATGCTTTATTTTTCGTTAATTTAGTCACTGTATTGAATAAATACCGAGGGTTATGTTTGTTTTCTTCTAGAAGAGACGAAAAGTAATCAGATCTAGCAGTTTTTAATGCTTTTCTGTAGGATAGGGTACTTTCCCGCCAAGCTATACGAAATACCTCTAGTTTAGTTTTCCTCCAGCTGCGCTCCATTTTCCGGGCTGCTCTCTTTAGGGCACGAATGTGCTCATTATACCACGGTGTTGGACTCTTATCCTTAATCTTCCTTAAGCGTAAAGGAGCAACCGTATCTAAAGTGCTAGAAAAGAAAGAGTCCATAGTTCCTGTTACATCATCAAGTTGTTCTGAGCTATTGGATATGCTGAGGAACTGAGATAAGTCAGGAAGATTATTTATATAGCAGTCTTTTGTGGTAGAGGTAATGGTTCTACCACATTTGTAACAAGGAGTTGGCTTTACAGCTTTAGCTATATGGAATATACAGGAGACTAGATAATGATCTGAGATATCCTCTCTCTGCTGCCAAATTTCAATGCCACTGACATCAATTCCATGTGACAGTATTAAATCTAGAGTATGATTTCGACAATGAGTAGGTCCTGACACGTGTTGTTTAACACCAATAGAGTTTAGAATGTCTATAAATGCTGATCCCAACAAATCTTTTTCATTATCAACATGGATATTAAAATGTAATCATCTGGTTTTAGCCAGGTTTCTGTCAAACAAAGCACATCTAGTTTATGGTCAGTGAACATATCATTTACAAAAAGTGCTTTTGAAGAAAGGGATCTAATATTCAATAAGCCAAGCTTTATCATGTGTTTATCTGTATTATATCGTTTTTTTATTTGTTGAACATCAATTAAATTGTTACTATTACTTTGGCTTGGATGTTTTCTGTATTTTCTAGTTCGGGGAACAGACACAGTCTCTATAGTGTGATATCTAGGTGAAAAAGTTTCTATGTGCTGAGAGTTAACTGACTTCTGTGACATGAGGCGGCTAGCAGACGGTCGGTTTAGCCAGTCTGTATGCTTCCTGACCTGGGCCCCAGTTAGTCAAGTACGAACTCTAAGACTATGTGCCATATTTCTAGAGAGAAGAGCGGCACCACCCCAGGAGGGATGAACACCATCTCTTTTCAACAGGTCAGGTCTGCCCCAAAAATTCTTCCAATTGTCTATGAAGCCTATGTTATTTTGCGGGCACCACTTAAACATCCAGCCATTGAGTGACAACAGTCTGCTATGAATCTCATTGCCACGATAAGCAGGGAGCGAACCAGAGCATATTACAGTGTCTGACATCGTACTTGCAAGTTCACACACCTCTTTAACATTATTTTTAGTGATCTCCGACTGGCGAAGTCGAACATCGTTAGCGCCGACGTGGATAACAATCTTACTGAATTTACGTTTAGCATTAGTCAGCACTTTTAAATATGCCAAGATGTCAGGCGCTCTGGCTCCTGGGAAACAATGGACTATGGTGGCTGGTGTCTCTATGTTCACGTTCCGTACAATAGAATCGCCAATAACTAGAGCACTTTCATCAGGTTTCTCAGTGGGTGCTTCACTGAGTGGGGAGAACCTGTTTGAAGTTTTGATCGGAAAGGAAGAGTGGTGTTTTGACCCGCGACTAGGCCGCCTCACTGTCACCCAGTTGCCCTGCTGCACGGGCTCAACCGAAACCAAACAATGTACAGGACTCCCTGAGCTAGTCGCATCCAAAGCAGTATCTACAGCCCTCACATTCTTACTATCCTCAACTAAAGTTTGGATGCGTGTCTCTAGTTCTAAAACCTTCTCTGTCAGCCTAACTATTTCCCTGCATTTATCACATGTGAATCCCTCGCTGCTGACAGAGACAAATAAACTGTACATGTGGCAAACAGTGCAAACATTAATAGCAGGAGAAGAAGCCATTACTCACCGTGATTGATGAATGATACCAACTTAACTTACCACTGTTGTTTGATGAGCTCGTGAAAAACGGAGCGAGAAAAAGAAGAAAACAATAATAGGCGAGAATAGAAACGCAAATGGAACCGCGAGTGACAAGCTAACGGGCCAGCAAGCTGCACTCGCAGTTTTAAAAGCGAACGGTCAAATTAGTTAGATTATTTTGAAAGATAACACCAGAAATATGGTGGGAATTAAATTATATATTATCACTATAGACAAAAGGGAGTGAAAGTAAGGTAGAGATTCAATAAAAAGCGAAGGTACACGGAGCTACAATCACAAATCTCTCAGCAGCACAACCTTAACAGTCCATCAGTTAATGTCTTGTGAAGTGACAAGTGGTGTCCAAGACATCCCCTCATATTCCACCAGTAGCCCCAGGGGTACTTGAGGGATATCCGTCTTCATAGTAGGCGGGCGTGCCATACTCTCTGTCGGCGGGCTTGCGAGGGCCGCGAACGGTGGCGGGAACTTCTCCGCTGACGGTGGGCTAGGGAGAGCCTCGGACGGCGGCGGACTTGCGTTGGCCGCGGACGGCGGCGTGAATTTCCCCACTGATGGCGGGCTATGGAGAGCCGTGGATGGCGGCGGGAATTCGAGGGCGAATCTTCAGTCTTTGCACACACATTTATTCACTTCTGCACTTAGTTTTTCTGTAAATTTTTATGTTTTTTTTTTCTTCAGAAAATTGCATTGTAATTTTTATTTATTCATTGATGTAAAATTCTTAACTTTTCAGTAATACAGGTATAACTGAAATGTTCTACAAATGGATAAGATAGCTTTTCCATAGCATTTGTCTTTTTTTCTTTTTATTTATTATAATGTTTTTTGTATAATGTTTTAAAATGTATTTGAGTATGTTTGTAGTAATACAAATATACTATAAACATTTCAAGTACATTTTTAATACATTTAATAGTATGTTTTTTTTGTTTTTCACCAAAGTATATATGCTGCTTTACTTTTTTTAATGTACTTATGAATGTATGAATTTGAATAACATACTTATGAATACTGTATGAATATTTGTAATGTACACAATATGTAATACATTAAAGTTTTCTAGATATCAAAGTGTATGTGTGTATATACTGAAAAATATAATACTAATTAATATAATATACTAGTAGTGTAATGCTAATGCATTTCTAATAAGCTGAAATACAATTGAAATGTACTTGAAGCACATTAAAACAATGCTTCAAATATATTCTACCTGTAGTTCATGAAGTATTAAAAGTACATTTTAAATGTATTTTAAGAAATACACTTAAATTGCACTAAATATACTTAAAGTGGTTCCAATTTAACACAATTTCAATATATTAAATATATTACAAATAGATTAAAATTGAACTTAAACATATCTTGAAATACACTTAATATACTTAAAGTTGTTTCAAAATAATACATTTAATATGCACTTAGTATAGTATAATATAAATATATTAAGTGTGTCTG
This sequence comes from Onychostoma macrolepis, assembly GCF_012432095.1. NCBI lineage: Eukaryota > Metazoa > Chordata > Actinopteri > Cypriniformes > Cyprinidae > Onychostoma > Onychostoma macrolepis. Next base: position 5,066,853 of record NC_081169.1, read on the forward strand.
AAAAAGCACAATTTAAATACATTTCTTTTTCACCTGGGCAGTGCAGCATTACTCGTTTGGTAATCTACATTTAGATGAAAACACCACACTTCTCTCTAATTCAAGTAAGTTTTAATGTAATTGTGAGAGATTATTTTCTTTTTCCGGTTGTACTGTACTCTCCATAGGTCTAATAAATGTTTATTTGACTTGTATCCCCATTTTAGGATGTCAAGCCTACTCAACGCAAAGAGAGTTAGCATCAAAATGGATGTGTCACTGACCAATAACACAGAGATGCCAGAAATATCTGTTTGCAGTCCACTTTTTGTTCAGTATGGAGCATCCAAAAGAAATTGTCCTGGGTCCTTTGTTTTTTATTGTTTAAATGCTTATCTAAATGTAAAATTAATATTTAATGCTTATAAATAAATAAAAAAACAATACTATGGTTAGAACTGGGGAAAGTTGCAGCATACAAAAAAATAGTCAGACTACTTGGTTTATAGGTTTATAGGAGAATGTGGAGTAAATACTTGACATTTATTTAAGGTAAAGGGTAATGACCTGGTGGTGAGATGCAAAATAACATTGTCATTAATATACTATTTGATGACAAACTTTTCACATTCTAATTTTACTTGTCTATTTAATTTTTTAAAATTATTTTTGCAAGTTAACTTTATTTATTTGTGCAAGTTAACATTCATTTTATTTTTATTTTATTTTTGGTGGTGGTTTCTAGCAATCAACATATATTTGTGACTGACATGTTGGATGGGTGGGTAAGGTGGAGGGGGTTGAAAAAACAATATTTCTAAAATGGAGATTGCTATTTTAGGTTGACAGGTAAAAATATATATTTTTAAAAAGTATAAATAAATAAAGAAACATGGATTTATGTTAATTCCTGTAACTGTTGCACTATGAATTGCTGTGTTATATATTGCTTGTCATTGTAAATGCTAATAAAAGTGTCTTAAATGATCACACAACTCCTTGATGTCTTATGCTTATAGTTATTTCAGTTTTTCTAGTGATAAAGTAGCGATAAAATTTTCCTGGCTACAAAGAACCCTAAAGGGTTCTTTTGATTGAACCCTTAAAAATGGTTCTATATAGAACCTTTTAGGGGTTCCAAATACGTAGCGCCTGATAGAACCTTTTAAGGTTCTATATAGAAGAGTGTACGGCTGACCCATCTAATCTGCGGCCTGTAATGCACCAATCTAAGTTTGCTGTAGAGACAAAATGTAATTCCATCAAGTTAGCATTTTTAAACATTCGCTCCCTAAAAAATAAATCATTTCTGATCAATGATTTAATAACCACAAACAACCTGGTTTTTATGTTTCTAAATGAAACATGGCTAGAAGACAGCTGCAGTGCAACAGTCCTCAATGAAACAGCCCCTCCTAACTTTAATTTTACAAGTGTCTGCAGGACTGTTAGGAGAGGTGGAGGTGTAGCTGCTCTATTTAAAGATGTTTATCAATGCAAGCAAGTGTCATTTGGTCAGTATTTGTCTTTTGAATACCTAGGTATTGTGCTGAAAGGTGCACCACGCATTCTGTTTATCATTATTTACAGGCCTCCAAAATACTCTCCAGCCTTTGTGGAAGAGTTCACAGAACTTTTATCAATTATTTCCTCAGAGTTTGACTGTTTTACTATTGCAGGGGATTTTAATATTCACATAGATAATGCAGAAATCAAAACTGCAAAATAAATTATAACTGTTTTAAACACTTTTGACCTGATTCAGCATGTGCATGGACCCACACACAATCGTGGATACACTCTAGATTTACTCATCAGTAGAGGTCTAAATATTGAATCTATTGTTATTAAGGATGTAGCACTATCTGATCACTTGGCCACAGCCATATCACCCTGCAGCCCAAGACCGGTTGCCCATGGAAGCTAAGCAGGGCTGAGCCTGGTCAGTACCTGGATGGGAGACCTCCTGGGAAAACTAGGTTCCTGTTGGAAGAGGTGTTAGTGAGGCCAGCAGGGGGTGCTCACCCTGTAGTCTGTGTGGGTCCTAATGCCCCAGTATAGTGACGGGGACACTATACTGTAAAAAAAGCACCGTCTTTCGGATGAGACGTTAAACCGAGGTCCTGACTCTCTGTGGTCATTAAAAATCCCATGACACTCATTGTAAAGAGTAGGGGTGTAACCCCGGTGTCCTGGCCAAATTCCCTCCACTGGCCCTTGTCTATCATGGCTTCCCAATAATCCCCATCCACTTGATTGGCTCTATGACACTCTCTCCTCTCCACCTGTAGCTGGTGTGTGGTGAGCGCACTGGCGCCGTTGTCCTGTGGCTGCTGTCGCATCATCCAAGTGGATGCTGCACACTGGTGGTGGTTGAGGAGAGACCCCCCACATGATTGTAAAGCGCTTTGGGTGTATTGCAATACACATTAAAGCGCTATATAAATGCCTCATTCATTCATTCATTCACTTCTGTATTTTCTTTGATATATTGATCTCTGTTGCCACTGAATCTAGATCTGTCTCTGTCAGAAAGAGATGCATTAACGAGAACACCATTGCGCTATTTATGAAGGATATATCTTCAACACCAAGCATTTCTGCAGACTCTGTTGATCTTCTCCTGGATTCATTTAACTCAAAAGTTAAGAAAGTTATTGATTATATTTCTCCTGAAAAAGTCATCAAGAAGAATGGCAGACAAAAATAATCTTGGAGAAAATCAACAGCAGTTCAGAGTATGAAAAGACAATGCAGAAAAGCTGAGCGGATGTGGCGGAAGACGAAACTTGAAATTCACTACAGCATCTATAAAGACAGCCTTCATGCTTTCAATGTGGAACTAGCCACAGCTAGACAGACCTTCTTCTCAAACCTCATAAACAGTAACTTAAACAACACTCGCACTCTTTTTGCTACTGTTGAGAGACTAACAAACCCCCCAAGTCAGATTCCCAGTGAAATGCTCTCCGACAGCAAATGCAATGAGTTTGCTTCCTTCTTTTCTGAGAAGATCAATAATGTCAGAAAGGAGATTGGCACATCCTCAAGTTATGCAGAGGTCACACAGATTCGACCGCAATTTCAAAAAAGAAGTGACTATGTCTGTTTTTGAAGCAATTGATAGCAAAATTTTGGAAGAAATAGTACAGCACCTTAAATCGTTAACCTGCTATCTTGACACACTTCTCACATTTTTTATCTGCTTAACTGTTTAGAAGCAGATATCTTAGAAGTGGTGAATGCCTCACTTCTTACTGGAACTTTTCCAAATTCCCTGAAAACTGCAGTTGTTAAGCCCCTTCTGAAAAAGTGCAATCTTGATAACACAATGTTGAGCAACTATAGACCAATATCAAATCTTCTTTTCATAGGTAAGATTATTGAAAAGGTAGTTTTTAATCATCTGAACAACTACTTAAACTCAAATGCATACCTGGACAATTTTCAATCTGGTTTCCGTGCGCATCACAGTACAGAGACAGCGCTTATTAAGATAATAAATGATATTCGCTTCAATTCTGATTCTGGCAAAATATCAGTGCTGGTACTACTAGATCTTAGTGCTGCGTTTGACACTGTTGATCATAACATACTTCTAGAGAGACTGGAAAACTGGATTGGGCTTTCTTGGATGGTACTCAAGTGGTTCAGGTCATACATAGAAGGGAGAGGTTATTATGTGAGAATAGGAGAGCATAAGTCTAAGTTAACGTCTGTGACATGCGGAGTCCCACAAGGCTCAATTCTTGCACCACTCTTGTTTAGCCTGTATATGCTAAGTCAAATAATGAGAAAGAACCAAATTGCCTATCACAGCTATGCTGATGATTCCCAGATTTACCTATAGCCTTATTTCCAAATGACTATAGCCCCATTGACTCCCTCTGCCAATGCATTGATGAAATAAACTGTTGGATGTGCCATAACTTTCTTCAGTTAAACAAGGAGAAAACTAAAGTCATTGCATTTGGAAACAAAGATGAAGTTCTCAAGGTGAAAGCATACCTTGACTCTAGGGGTCAAACAACTAAAAATCAAGTCAAAAATCTTGGGGTGATTCTGGAGACAGACCTTAGTTTTAGTAGTCGTGCCAAAGCAGTAACTAAATCAGCATACTATCATCTCAAAAACATTGCAAGAATTAGATGTTTTGTGTACAGTCAAGACTTGGAGAAACTTGTTCATGCCTTTATCACCAGCAGGGTGGATTATTGTAATGGTCTCCTCACCGTGCTCACTGAATATAAACCTAACAGACCACTCAGATCATTAGGATCGAGTCAGTTAGAAATACCAAGGGTTCACACAAAACAAGGGGAGTCTGCTTTTAGCTATTATGCCGCCCGCAGTTGGAACCAGCTTCCAGATGAGATCAGATGTGCTAAAACATTAGCCACATTTAAATCCAGACTCAAAACTCATCTGTTTAGCTGTGCATTTGTCAAATGAGCACTGTGCTACGTCCGAAACTCATTGCACTATGTATAATTATTTTCTATTCTTAACTGTTTTCATTTTTTTTTAATCAATTTTTATATCTTGTTTTTTTTTTTTTTTTTTTGACTTTTTCACTTCCTTTTATGTAAAGTACTTTGAATTAGCACTGTGTATGAAATGTGCTATATAAATAAACTTACCTTGCCTTGCCTAAATTAGAAATAAAATGTATAGTAAATATATAATTGTGGCAAAGATTTACAGTAAAACGCAAAGTCTCAAATTCACAGATTCATAAAATGTAATGTACATCATGATTACATAATTTATACAGTACAATCATACAATCATTGAACTTTGTTAACATTCTGTGCAGTATCTGTTACAGCTATTTGCAAGCTTTTATAATCCATATAATTTTTTTGCGAATTTCAGGAAAATTCAAACCATAAACAAGAGGGTTCAGGATGGGTGGTACAATGAGAAACTGTAGTGAAAGAATGATTGACAGTCCTATAGGGAGTTCCAAAGTTGCAACCCGACTCAAAGTGACCTCGCAAAAAAGAGCAACTGAAAAATTTAAGAGGATTACTATGTGTGGAATACACGTTTGATATGCTTTTCTCCTGAAATCTAGTGAGCTTTTTCTACAAATGATAAGAATTTTAACATAAGAGTATAATATAAAACTTAAAGGCATGATAACAGTTGTGGTCACTATGAAAAAGCCAAAAACATTATTAACAATAGTGTTTGCACAAGAAAGCTTGACAATTTCCCAGTTGTGACAGTACACCTTCCACAGCTTATTACCACACATTGTGAGTCTGGCACTTAATATACCAGCAATACCAACACAAATCATTGGATAAATCCAGCTTATAGCTATTAAAACAGATAAAATCCTGGGGGTCATTATGTTGTTGTATTGTAATGGTTTACTGATTGCTACATACCTGTCAAATGCCATTAACATCAATATTGTATTTTCATTTGATGCATATGAATAAATTACAAAAGCCTGTAAGATACATGCTTCACGGGAGACTGAGTGTGTATCAGACAGCAAGTCTGTCAGTAACCTTGGGAAAAAAGCAGCTGTTCCAAACACAGAGTTGACAGATAAACATGAAATCAGAATGTACATGGGCTGGTGCAATGTCCTTTCCAGAAAAATTGCAAGAATAATAAGAGCATTAAAGAATACAATAGCACAATATAGAATAAATCCCAAACTGAAGAAAGCATATCTTATGTACCCAATATTTTCAAACAACATCAAGTAAAGATATGTTCCATTTTCCATTTTCCATCAAGCAAGGAATTCACCGACCTGAGAAAAAGTTAGTGATCTTTATGTATCTTACAAAGATATGTATCTAAAGATATGTATATGATTTATGTATCTTACATTATGTATCTTATCAGCTTTAGATTGCTGCAGCCACAATGCTTTAAATAATACATAATGTGAAATATACATGCAGTTGCATTACCAGAAATATCTTGTGTGATTTGATCTGAAATTACCACTAGTTCATCTTCAAATAATATGCGAATGTGCAGAGAATTAGCTCTATTTGTGCTGTGGTTTAGAAGAACTAAGAGTCACCAGTACATGCTAATTTTTATAGTATAAAACATGTCTCTGGAGACCTCTCTGATGTGGCTTGATTTGCGTAAACAGCACAAACTCCTAGAATCCCTAAAACAGGTTGTGTGGAACAGAGGGCAAAACTCTTGTAACTCAAAACTTAGTGATTAAACTGCAAGTTATTGTTGCAAACAATTTGCTACAGAATACTTTTTTTTTTTTTTTTTTTTTTTACACACTTAAAAAAAATGCATACTTTTAAGCCTGAAAAGACTGTAACACAAAACAGTTGTATTGGTTGAAAATGTGCAGTGTGGTGGGCAAACACAACTAATGAGGTCTGTGAGCTTTTGGAAAGACATTTTATTTGAAATGAAGTTTCAACCTAATATTTGAAGTGTCTGGGGGATATGGTACTTTTGAGTAGATTTGCAGACAAGGTTGCACTATTTTTTTTTCTCAATTGTATTTGTCTTTTAGATGGTAAAGGTCAAGTCTTCGCCAGCAGGTGGTGATATTGATCTGGGTTTAATTTAACAGTGTGTGATGTGTATGCACACCTCCTAATTATGGTTATGATGTTAAATGATTTGTGCTTGAAATCATGTGGACATTCTCATTGTGATCAGTATTCCCTTGATGTTGTGGACATATGCAAGTAAGTAGTTCCTTTTCCAAAATGATTAATCATGTTTTAGTTATAACTATGGCGGCACAATGTACATAATTTGCTTTTGTAGATATTATATTACTGACCTACTGCTTAGCAGTTTATTATATTAATAAAATAGTGGTAGTGTTTTTAAACATTTAAACACTGATTTATGTTAATCTCTTCTGATAATTTTCTATCATTGTTTATATGATTTTAATAATGTTAGTATTGCCTAATTAGTTCACTGATTTCAATCCTATGTATTCCTAGCAATAATAAATCCTTTCTTTTCTTCTCCATAAACTCTGATTTACTTCTTTACCCTCCCACTTAGAAGAAGACAGGTAGAGATCAAAGGCCCAGTTGTATGTACAGACCTACTGGTCTGACTCAACCATTGCCACATCCAAGGACATCTTCAGTGCCGCTTCATTCAGTGCCAGTAAGCTGAATTTCACACTGCATACTCTAAAAAGATATGGGGCAACTTATGGTGCTCACTGAATTTATCATCCACATTCTTGTTAGTGTTTTCCCCCTCCGTACAGATCGTGTTCCACGTTCCTCTCGGTAAATTGCATTCTGGGGGGGGGGGGGACACAATTGCGATTGTGTTCCCATCGGGAGAACATCGCATTTCCCCCTCCATCGTCGAGCCCTTAGAATCGTCCTAACAACCCCCACCTCCACCCCACCCCCTTATGGTGCCCCTCTCTGGCTGATCTATTATTATTTCCCCTGTGTGTGCTATTTCCTCTACAGTCAAAAATCATCTTAGACACTAAAATACTTGAAGACACTAAATTATCCATAGGTTATGAATGTGTGTTTCCCTGCCAATAAATGGCTGAGATTCTGCTTTGGCATTGGGTTAGATGTAGGGATGGGTATCATTTACATTTTATCAATACCGATACCGATACTGTTATCGATACTATTTGGTGCAAAATGATGTGTAAAGTTGTTGAAAATTTCAAGTTATTTTATTACTGCTGAACTTTAGCAAATGTATTAAAGTTCTTCAGTCAGGAGCAGGGAGTTATTTTTCTCTTTGTGTTTTATTTTATTAACATTAAAGGAACAGTTCACCCATAAATGAAAATGGTCATCATTTACTCACTCTCAAGTTGTTTTAAACCTGAATGAGTTTCCAACATTTTGGACTATATAAAGGAATGACCATATACAGTTTTTTTTTTTTTTTTTGTCTCCAGATTGTAAAATTATTGATATGTCTGTTGTCCCCCCTCTCTGTTGTTTGTTTGAATGAATGTTATTTTGTTAATCGAAAGACAATAAAAAGTTGATAAAAAAAAACAAAAAAAAAACATAAAAAAATATTTTGAAGAATGTATTTTTATTCTTGTGCTGAACACAAAGAAGATATTTTAAAGAATGTGGGTAACCAAACAGTTGCTGGTCCCCAGTGACTTCCATATATATATATATATATATATCTATATATATATATATATATATATATATATATTTGTTTTGTTTTTCCCCTACTATCAAAGTCAGTGGGGACCAGCAACTGTTTGGTTACCCACATTCTTTAAAATATTTTCTTTTGTGTTCAGCACAAGAATAAAAATTAATACAGGTTTGGTACAACATGACAGTGAGTAAATAATGACATAATTTTAATTTTTGGGTGAACTATCCCTTTAATGACAATTGGCAGCATGTTTAGTTTTGTCCCTTTAAGACCTGCAGGCATCTGTTTCTCTCTGAACTCTTTACTTTCACTTTAGACATAACTGTGTTTATATGTAAACCTTGTTTTTTTTTTTTTTTTGACAGTATTAGCGCAATCAGAGGATAACTAAGTAATCAGGTGCTGTTTTACCGGCCTTTTAGTGTCTGCACACTTCAGGAGAACGCGCTCAGAACAGCACGAGAATGAAAGGTTTAACCGGCAAGGCTTTAATTTGTCTTGTGAGTCTAACTCTAACCCTGTATCAACATTTTATGTGAATGTTTATGTGCAGTTGGAGCTGGAGCCGGGAGACATAGTAAATAGAGCGCACTGCTTGAGGTAGATGTTGTGTTTTGTTAGTAAATGTTTCATTATATTATTGGTGTTGCCTCCTTTGTTCACTATTACAATACTGCATATATTGCAACTATATTGGTGTCGCTTATTTTTGTCACAAGAGCCCACACTTTTGAATGTTTCACTCTTGCTTCAAACACACACCGCACATGCGCATGGATATCACACGCACGTCTAGCAAACTTCGGCCACATCATTCAGTGAAGGAAAATGACAAGCAGCAGCTTCTAATTTGTCATTAACATTGAAATATACAGAGATAAAACAACACAAGTATCAATAACAGTATCGTTTGTCCTGAAGCTTATTGGTAGTCCCAATTGACCCAATTACCGGTCCAAAAAAATACCAGTTCTCGGTACCCATCCCTAGTTAGGGTTTAGTGTTGCTAAAGTTTACTTAAGGCTGTTATTCTGTCCTAGTTCATGGCTGGTTAGATGTTATTAATTGACTGGAACTTGGGCTGGTTATTGTGTGGCCCTTGTCTGTATCCCTAGGGCCATATTCACCAGGCTTATCATAAGGCTAAAAGTTCCTCTTAATGTGGAAATTTAGAGGTAGGAACAAAAATTAATTTTAGGATTTGTAAAGTTTTCACCCAAGCGTAATTCACCAAACTGAAAGTAGCTCCTGATCTCAGGACATCTATATCCCTAAGATTGGCTGAAAATCATATGAAGCATGCTTGCTCGTCAATCTGCATCTCAACTAAGTAAATATACTGGAATATTAAAATAACATTAAACTTTTGATAAGTTATTTGCCTAATTGCAATCACATGAACTTAGTTTTGTCTAGCTTTTTTTTTTTTTTCTGTTTTATTATTTATTCTGTTGGAGCTCAAGCGTAGTTCAGGCGGACCACAGCGTGCCTGCAGCATCAGCTGATGCTCAGCTGATCGTAACTCCTCCCACTACAATTAATAAGATATATAAGTTCATCCGTACTCGCAGTTACCATAGTCTGTCGCACAGACATGCGCTTACCCTTCTCCACCCCCAACTCCTCCTTATGCAGATACATGATCACTTAACTGCTTGTCCACAGATATCATCTGTCCAGCTCACTGCTAAATTGTCCAAATTTATTCACAGTACTGTATTACTCAACTTAGAATATACAACTGTTGCATATAAAATATCTGGCAATTGCTTAGGCTTCAGGGGGGTTCAAACCTCAGTGAGGTTTGCTTGTGGATAGCTCAGAACTGAACCCTTCAGAGTGAAGCCTGCAATCAAATATATGTTTAGGACATCTACAATAATCTCACTTAAACAGAATGGTCCTGACTGAAATGTGGTTTAAATATATTGTCAAATTAGTTTCATTGATAAGGGGCAACTGAACAGAATTAACCATAGGTATGTAACCATTACTTGATTATGTTGTGTTTGTATTTCATATAGTATATCACTCCTTCCTGCTGTTTGCCTGCTATGCTTCACTACCAGCCGCGAATGAAATACAAGAGCATGTTCATAAAAAGTGACATAATCCAAAGCAACATGATCAACCCTGCCTTACCCTTACATTAAAAATTCCTTAGTAAAACATGTTCTTAAGAGTTTTGTAAACTGGTTTTAAGCTGAAAGTCTCAGCTAGAAACTCTTAAGAAGATAGCTAATGGTAAAATGAAAATCTCTGTAAATACACCCCAAGATATTAACTAAAAAAGGATCATTATTCTGTGCTGTATGTGGGCAGAGAGAAAACTGACTGTGTGGACCAGTTTTGCCAGAAAATTCCCTTGCCTATGGGACAAAAAGCCCACAAATCCAACTTAACCACTTCAGCTCTGCACCCTGCTGAAATCACAGGTGGAGAGTCCAGGGGTCAGAAAATAAAAGTCCTGCTATATGTTTATTCCACCCATGAATTCAGCAGCTGACTTCACCAGAGGAGGAACCAAGTCATATCTTTCAAGTCACAAGCAAGTCTCAAGTCAAATCCCAAGTCTTGATTAATTAAATGATGATTGTGCATTAGTGATGAACACCTGCTGTTAACAAGCAGCATCATTGAAGAAAAGGGAAACACAAGAATTACAACTGACTTCAGCCACAGCCTTGGATGGAATCAACTGGAAAAAACAAACAAACAAACAACAACAACAACAAAAAAAAGAGATTGGAACTTCTTTTTGATATTGTTTGTTTGAATAGCCATCTACGATAGGGTGACCACCTGATTATTGCTCTGTTGCAGGACAGTAGATCTTGTGGGAGACATGTGAGAGATTAATTTAATACTATTATACTATATAATTATTGATTTACATTAGTTGTAAAGCATAGGCGGATGGTGAACCAACTTGGGTAAGGCTAAAAGTAGCCTAATGTTAGTGTTATCTAATTAACTATGCACATAACATTTTTTAGGCAAGTACCAGATATGAGTGTCATGTTCTGAAATATTTTTAATACGTCTGAATTCATATTTAATGTTGTCACAATTTAACAAAGTTACTAATTAGCGTTTTTATTCATAAAGTTATTCAAACAGCTAATGAATTATATACAGAAAGCAAGCAAAGAACATCATCAAATATCTGGCTTCAGTCTAGTGCAAGTTTACGTGCCAAAAAACAAAGATTCCATAATAATAATTGAAGCTGTCTGCACTGTAAAATGAATATCTTACTTACATCACAGTACATCTGCACTCTCTTGTTTATTACGAGATAATTCATGAGAGTGCGGAATTCAGTCAGCGAGTACATGCAAAACTTGTAAAAACTGAACAAAACTTGTTTCAGCGATGACTAATATGAATGCCTCTGATTGGCCATTGCATTCATAAACTCAACAGAATCATGTGTGATTGGTTATAATGACCAACACTGTAAAAATTGTGTCAAAAGAAATATGAAGCAGATCACCACTTTTCATTTTCACTTTATTTGCAACAGCAGTAATACATTTAGCTTAATTGTGTGGCCATTCGAGTGATACAATGTACTTTTACTTTATGGGACCTATTTAAATGCCAATCGTATTTTTTTTTTAAAAGTATTATATGATTTATAATAAAAATCACAGAGATGTAAAATGCGGGACACTGATAGGTCTTGTGGGATGTGGGGCAAAGCTCCCAATTTCATGACTGTCACCCTAAGAAGACAGTTTTTGGTTAGCAGTAAGATGGCTATAACATATACAATCAGTAGCTAACTGGATCATGCGAAGTAGCCAAACCTTTACCCTAATTATATAACCACATTTTATAATTGATTTGATTTGTCTGAGGTCACTCATTTGAGACTATACAAACATGTGACGCGCTAGATGTATGTCAACAGTAAAAATAAACAAACAAAAAAACAGGCTCAACTGTACGTTTTAATAATAATAATAATGGTAACACTTTAGTATAGGGACCAAAACATGCCTAATATTAACATATTGGCTGTTTATTAGTAGGGTACAACGGGGCTAAAGGCGCCTCGGGGTAAAAGGCGCCTTTGATATCAATTTCATCTAAACCACTAGATGGCACAAAAACATGGCTTAGCACTTTCCAAAACATCCGCTTTTCAAGATGCACGTGTATATCTGTCGATTGCACGCAGCAGCGCAAAGTTGATTCTGTGATTACTTGATCTAATATTTTATGTTTTTTTTAAATTTTGTAGATTTAAGTATCAAATGAGAATCACTAAAGTTAATGCATAGATTTTGAGTCAAAGGTGGTCTTTATGATTTTCAGTTTTGTTTAAGATAATTAAAACAACAGTTTTTAAATAATGAAATAATATGTAAAAGTATGGTATTTGGGGTAAAAAGTGCCCCTGCTGTTGGAGATAATTAACATGATAATTAATAGAAGGCTGACTTTTCCATTTGTTGACATGACATGGTTAGATTCAGATGGTAAATCATATATTATGTTGGGTGTCCATATTAGAGATAATCGCCATATTTAGAATGAAACCATCATATTTAAAAACATGATATTAATCATATAATATAATAAAATATAATATAATTTGTTATTACTACCGTAAATATATATTCAATTATTATTGGATCTCCTTCAATGCTTTCAGAATCTTTACTTATTAAAATTATTTTGTTTCTGTATTTTAAAATATATTTTTTATATTAACATATTTTAATGACAGTATATTTATTGAACAAAAATTTATTATTTTGTTTTTCAAAATAAGCAGAAAATAGTACAAACTTTGCTAAAGTGATTGTTTTGAACAAGTATTAACTAAAACTTTATTTTAGCTGAAGTATTTGTATTAATACTGTGGGCCTTTTACCCCGTGTGTGGGTTAAAATGCCCCCCTTGCCCCCTCATACATTTATAAAATTTTTAAACAAAATAAACAACTTGAATGATTTATTTTCACACAAAATCTGTTGCTCCATTCCCAGATAGCAACATATTGTCGGCCCAGATCTGGCCCACATCTGGCACATGTGGAATGATGATCTGGCCCACATGTAGCGTGGAATGATGGCACTTGGGCGGACCGCTCCTGTTTGCCAGATCTGGGCCACAAGCAGGCCATAGCAATGCCACATGTCAGCCAAGAGCAAAGAAATAAACCACACTTATCTGAGCCACAAAATCTTCATAAATTATTTATAGAGTCCTCTCAGCTTGTCTAAGCTTGTTAACAAGCAAAATCACTGAAGGAAAGAAATGAACAGAAAAAAGAGCCAAATAGAAACTCGAGAACTACAACTGATTAAGCCACAGCCTTAGATGAATTCAGCTGAAGATAAAAGACATTAAATCTATGATCTCAGCAGAGGAGGATTAAACAACTCCACAAACAGCATCACCAGCTTCACTTATTACTAACCAGACTGACTTTATTTCTGTTAAGAGGTCTACAGAAGTTCTTATTGAGAATTAACAGGGGTTTAAATCTAATGTTTGTTTCATTTGGAGTCACCATAATGGTGATTGGTGTTTCCATTAATTGGGCTCTTAACTTTTATTACAATTAGCTTGTCTTTGCTGGCTGTTGTTATGGTATGTTTATCAAACACATTTGCAGTAACAAATAAAGGCAAAATGAGATCAGGTGATGATAGTCAGCTATTGATGGTTCATCATCATAATTAAATAGCCTGATTCATTAATGTCATTTGACTCTAGCGATTGTGTTGTACCAATAATACATTTGCTGTATAAAACTGCAGCCTAAGATCAATAGCATTGCAGAACCAATTAACGACTTTTTGTTTTTTGTTTTTTTTAAAGCACAAAACATTAATCTCTTATAACACACAAACACATCATAAATCAACACATGAACCTCAACAGTGGTGACAATAGAAAGTGTAATGTTGCAATGCATGCTGGGTACCATAGTACAAAACTCCCAGCATGCATCACAGCATGAATAAATTATGCAGCTGAATTGTCCTGTTATTTTCTTTAATTCTAACTTTGGTTCATGTATTTATTTTGTATTTCTTGCTGTTTTTGTTGTGTCTTTTAGTAGCTTTTGTGATGTCCAGAATTGATTAGCTGAATATTTTGTCACCATTGTTGCGATTCATATGCTGATTGCTCATATCTGTGTGTCAGTGTTGTTCACCTTCTTGTGTTTTTTTGGGTATATTTTCAAACTGACGTTGTAACTCAAGTTGCAGTAATACAGGGTTTGCAACGTGAAAGCATTAAATTACACAGCTTTGAGGTTCAAATGGCAATATATGATAATTGTGAAACCATCAATAGTAAACTATGATGTTCTGCAGATGTACACACTGTCACAGCAGCCAAAGAAAACAAATGATCAACAATAAGAATTAAGAGCCCCATTAATGGAAACACCAATCACCAGTATGGTGACTTCAAATGAAACAAACATTAGATTTAAACCCTGTTAATTCTCAATAAGAACTTATGTGGACCTCTCACAGAAATAAAGTCAGTCTGGTTAGTAATAAGTGAAGCTGCTGATGCTGTTTGTGGAGTTGTTTAATCCTCCTCTGCTGAGATCTTCATAGATTTAATGTCTTTTATCTTCAGCTGAATTCATCTAAGGCTGTGGCTTAATCAGTTGTAGTTCTCGAATTTCTATTTGTCTCTTTTTTCTGTTCATTTCTTTCCTTCAGTGATTTTGCTTGTTAACAAGCTTAGACAAGCTGAGAGGACTCTATAAATAATTTATGAAGATTTTGTGGCTCAGATAAGGTTATTTCTTTGCTCTTGGCTGACATGTGGCATTGCTATGGCCTGCTTTTGACCCAGATCTGGCAAACAGGAGCGGTCCGCCCAAGTGCCATCATTCCACGCTACATGTGGGCCAGATCATCATTCCACATGTGCCAGATGTGGGCCGGATCTGGGCCGATAATATGTTGCTATCTGGGTTGATGTTCAATACAGCATATATGTTTTTTTTTTTGTTTTTTTTCTGCAATTATACATTTTAGGCGCAGTGAATAGCACATTTTTTCTTAAGGTGGGCCTTTAGCCTGTTGTACCCTACTTATAAAGCACATATTCTGCATGACCATATTCTACATATTCCATATTCTCCGTCCCAATACCTAAACTTAACAACTAGCTTACTAACTATTAATAAGCAGCAAATTAGGAATTTATTGAGGCAACAGTCATAGTTAATGGTTTGTTAATAGCAATAACAGGACCTTAAAATAAAGTGTGACATAAACAAACAAACAAACACCCTGATTGACCAGTTAATTACAGAAAGACAAAGACATTACTCTCAGACCTACAGGCAGTTTAGAATCTCTAACTCACATTAACTGCATGTCTTCAGACTGTGAGGGAAACTGTAGTACCTATAGAAAACATATTATGTATTACATAAATCTATACATTAATACATTTTCCTCACTGGTCATTTAAATAAAAGTTAATGCCTTAAAATGTTCAGTTAAGTTGTTTATTAGCAATAATAGCCATAGTGTACAGCTTTTTAAATGTTAGCAACACATTTATATATATATATATATATATATATATATATAACTAATTATGAACAATTGTAAGAGCATATTTAAGAAAAAAAAAACAAACAAACAAACAAAAAAAACCTACAATCACAAACCACAGATTATATAGCAGTATTTCTAGCTGTTAAAAAAAAAAAAGAAAAAAACTGTGAAACAGATAGTCATGGCTGAACATGATTATAATTCAATATTGTTGTACCATGTAACAAATCATCTGCAGAAAAATTCTTTACTGTGATTAATATTATTTTAAGGGTAATTATTTATGTTTGGTGCTGCCATAATTTAATAAAAACAATTGGTCAGTTAGGGGTGTGCAATACAGATTATACTGTGGTTAACTGGGACATTCCATTAAACCAACATGCATTCTAAAACACAGAAAGGGTAGAGTCTTTTGAATTACTGAAATAGTCACTTAGATATTCCTACTTTTTTCTTGAAAAACAGTCGAATAACTTGCTGCCGTATTGTTGTCAGATTTAATCCATAAATAAGGGGATTTAAAATGGGTGGTACGAGTAGAAATTCCAGTGCCATGAAATTACGCACACCTTGTGGCACATTCTTTGAGCCATAACGACTGTACAGTACATCAAACAAAAATGCAATAGTCACGTTGATCAGTGAAAGCAAATGTGGAACACAAGTTTGTATGAATTTGTGCCTGCTCTCTATTGACTTCAAGCAGTTTCGTATCAACTGAAAATAGGAAAAATATATCAATACACCATGTCCGATGTATACAAGAATAACAGTGTACCCAAACACATTATTTACTGTTGTAGAAAAACAAGAAAGTTTTGCAACTGCCCAAATCTCACAATATAACTTTTCAATAGTAGAGCCACATAAAGTGAGTCTAGTTGTTAATACAATTAGAACAGAGATGAAAAAAATGGGGGCCAGCCAGCAGATTAGGATCCATTCAAGAACTTTCTGATTTGTCATTACTGAATGATACTCCAGTGGTCTGCATATTGCCACATACCTGTCATATGCCATTACTGTTAATGTTGAAATTTCACACAGGGCAGATGAATAAATGACAAATATCTGAATCATACATCCAGAATAAGAAATCACATGAACTTCAGATAACAAATCAAACATGAATTTAGGGTAGAATCCAGCAGTGCCATAAAGTGCATTTATACACAAATTGCATATAAACACATACATCGGCTCGTGAAGCTTCTTATATGAGATTATAGTGAAAATTACAGTTACATTACAAAACACCATAAGAGGATAAAACATTGCCGTGAAAGAAAAAAATACAAATCTGTTTTCCATGGTTTCATTAAGACCTGAGAGTGTAAATACTAAGACACTGGTCTCATTCTCCAGTGATGGTTGCACCTGGAATGATATTTGAGTCATTCAAAAATGTATCAAAAGTAAATATAAATATTAAAATTTTTTCCCTTTCTCCAGTTGCAAATCAATTGCAATCTTACCATGTTCTCTGTTGACATGTTTCCTGTAGTGTTTTGTAAAGGTTTGATTTGGTTTGCTATATATGGACACTGGTCTCATGCTAATTGCCTTGTCCACAAACATTGAAAACAGTTTTAACAAGCTCTCTAAAGGCTTTTTCTCTCTTAAGTTATAATAACTGCCCATCTATGCTTACAAGGAAGAATTTTACTTGTGTACAGTTTAAGTTGCCATTCATGTTCCTGCCAATATATCAGATCCAACACTACACAATTATGAAACATGTAATACACAATTTAACAGCATGGTTTCTTTAGTTCGTTCAAAATGAATGTAAAACTGTAGTATGTTTACCTGGTTTCCTGCACAAATAAGTCAAACAGTTGGATCTGATGTTTAATTATTCTGTTGTCACAACAATAGGAAATGTTTGCTGAAATATATATACAGTGCCCTCCAAAAGTACTACAGTAAAGACAAAATTGCTCTGTTGGCTGTAGAGTAAAGACATTTACAAATATGGTTAAAGGATGAATATGAGACAAAACTACAGAATGTCACACTTTATTATTGGGTGATTCAACACATAGATGTTTTTCCAGCTAAGAAGTTCAGCACTTTTAGAGTTTCATCCCCCTATCTGATGTGAGCATAAGTATTGGAACAGTTGCCTCACAGGTCTTTCTAAGTGATCAGCTGTGTCCTGTTGCATTAATTCTTCAGATATTAAAAGCAGGGAATGTGTTGTATCAGTTATATCCATTACTTCTGCATTCTGAATCTTGCATTTGATGACACACAAACCAGGATGAAGACGAGGGAGCTGACTTTGAGAGAAAAGCAAGCAATTTGGATGCTAAAAGAAAAGAGGAAGTCAGTTAGAGCTCTAGCAAAAACAAAGAGCATGGATAAATCAAGAGTATGGAAACCACCAGCAACCAACAACGACCTGATCGGCTGAGAAAACAACAGTAGTTGATGACGGACAAATCATAAAAGCTGTGTAAATGAATCCTAAAAGACGTGTCTGTAAAATCACCAACAACTTCCAGAAAGCTGGGTGATGCTCTGACAGTCTACTGTCCGCAGGAGACTTTGACACACACTGTAAAAAAAAAATCTGTTACATTTACGGTAAAATACCGGCAGCTGTGGTTGCCATAATTTTACCATGAAAAATAAGGTAGCAACATTTAAGGATTTACAGAATTGTTTAAATTTACAGTGAAAAAACGTATTTCGTTAACTGATTCAATGTGAATATACAAACCATTTAGTTAACTCATTTTATTTGCAGAAACCGACTGCATTTAAATTGCCCAACTGCCATTTGGTTATAAAACAATGTTTATAATTTTTAAGAAATATGAGCATAAGTGTATTGATAACTTGTTGCTTTAGTTGGGCTCTTAAACCGTGACTTTTTAAAAGTAGTTTTTATTTGGTTGCTTTAATTAGCTGTTTCTTAAGCACAGTTTTTAAAACAAAAAAAAAACCCCTGTCACGATCTAGTTTAATTCACTGATGTTACCCGTGTTAAATCTCTTATTCAACATGTGATATGTTAATCGCGTCACTAATACCACAACAATCAAATGTTGTAAAACAGCTCTAAGCACAATATGCATAAATAAATGTATTGAACCTACGGCAATACTTAAACACACACAGACATCAACAATCAGCGTATGAATCTCAAAATTGGTGACAATCAAAAAAATTATAGAAAAAAAAATTAAAATCAGTTCAACTCTGAACATCACAAAACAGTGTACTGAAAAGTCACAACAAAAACAACACCAAAATAAAAGCAAATAAAGAAAATAGTAAGAACATTCAGCTTCATAATTTATTCATACTGCAGTGCATGCTGGGAGTTTTGTACTGGCACCCAGCATGCTTTGCGGCATGAATTGTTTTTTTTATCATTAATAATCACCATTGTTGAGGTTCATGTGCTGATTCTTGATGTCTGTGTGTCTAAATGGTGCTGTAGCCCTGAAAATTTGTACATAAAAGGTTTTTAAATTCTTTCATGATGGTTTGTCAGCTACTCTTGAAGAGTGATAATACTATCATAAACAATATGAAACTAATTACAAATCATCCATATTATTTGACACTAACTGAGATCTGTTATTCAGGTCATTAGATGATGACGATGATCACCGTCAATAGTTAACTACTTAATTACAATTTAGCTTGGCTTTTTTCATCACAACAAACATGTCACAAACACAGTTATAACTGCCAAAGTAAAAAATAATCTTAATGGGTCAAGAGCATAACTAAAGCAACCACTGATCACCAAAACGGTGAGGTCAAACAAAACATTTGAAATAAAATATAAACCTCTGTTAATTCGTAGATATATGACAGAAATGAAGTCAAACTGGTTAGTAATAAGTGGAGCTGGTGATGCTGTTTGTGGAGTTGTTTAATCATCCTCTGCTGTTTTATTTCAGTTGATGTCATTTAAGGCCGTGGCTGTATGTCAGTTGTAGTTTTGTTTCTTGTTCTTTCCTTCAGTGATTGTGTTAACAGCAGGTGTTCATCAGTGTCTGAATTCACTCACAGGCCGTTTCTCAAACGGAAGGCTGCACCCTCCGGAGGTCGCATTTGTAGGCTGCATACATCACAAAAAAGATCTTATTTTAGTATATTAATGGTTATAAATTTCACCATTATTCTTAGTTAAGTGTAAATTGTTGTAATATGCTTTTGACTTGCAAATGTAATGCTCAGTCAACTGAAATAAACCAGGCTTGATGACGTATACAGCCTACAAATGAACAACTGTTCCAATACTTATGCTCACATCAGATAGCGGGATGAAACTCTAAAAGTGCTGAACTTCTTAGCTGGTAAAACATCTATGTGTTAAATCACCCAATAATACAATTTGACATTATGTAGTTTTGTGTCATATTCATCTTTTAATCATATTTGTAAACGTCTTGACTCCACAGCCAACAGAGCAATTTTGTTATGGCAACCACAGCTGCCGGTATTTTACCGTAAATGTAACAGATTTTCTTTTTACAGTGTGTGTCAAAGTCTCCTGCGGACAGTAGACTGTCAGAGCATCACCCCAGCTTTCTGGAAGTTGTTGGTGATTTTACAGACACGTCTTTTAGGATTCATTTACACAGCTTTTATGATTTGTCCGTCATCAACTACTGTTGTTTTCTCAGCCGATCAGGTCGTTGTTGGTTGCTGGTGGTTTCCATACTCTTGATTTATCCATGCTCTTTGTTTTTGCTAGAGCTCTAACTGACTTCCTCTTTTCTTTTAGCATCCAAATTGCTTGCTTTTCTCTCAAAGTCAGCTCCCTCGTCTTCATCCTGGTTTGTGTGTCATCAAATGCAAGATTCAGAATGCAGAAGTAATGGATATAACTGATACAACACATTCCCTGCTTTTAATATCTGAAGAATTAATGCAACAGGACACAGCTGATCACTTAGAAAGACCTGTGAGGCAACTGTTCCAATACTTATGCTCACATCAGATAGGGGGATGAAACTCTAAAAGTGCTGAACTTCTTAGCTGGAAAAACATCTATGTGTTGAATCACCCAATAATAAAGTGTGACATTCTGTAGTTTTGTCTCATATTCATCCTTTAACCATATTTGTAAATGTCTTTACTCCACAGCCAACAGAGCAATTTTGTCTTTACTGTAGTTCTTTTGGAGGGCACTCTATATATATTTCAGCAAACATTTCCTATTGTTGTGACAACAGAATAATTAAACATCAGATCCAACTGTTTGACTTATTTGTGCAGGAAACCAGGTAAACATACTACAGTTTTACATTCATTTTGAACGAACTAAAGAAACCATGCTGTTAAATTGTGTATTACATGTTTCATAATTGTGTAGTGTTGGATCTGATATATTGGCAGGAACATGAATGGCAACTTAAACTGTACACAAGTAAAATTCTTCCTTGTAAGCATAGATGGGCAGTTATTATAACTTAAGAGAGAAAAAGCCTTTAGAGAGCTTGTTAAAACTGTTTTCAATGTTTGTGGACAAGGCAATTACACAGTAAAACCTCCAGTGTTAAATCAACACTCCCAGTGTATATATAATCCACACTCAGAGTGTTAAAAAAGTAACACTGAAGCAGTGTTAAAGCTAATGAGATAATTAGTGTAGTAATTGAGTGATGATTGAGCATTAATGAAGAACACCTGCTGTTAACAAAGAAAAAAAGAGATGAGACGAGCAGAAATACAAGAACTACAACTGAATTCAGCCACAGCCTTTGATGAAGTCAACACAAGATAAAATAAGACATTAAATCTCTCAAGATCTCAGCAGAGGATGATTAAACAACTCCATAAAGAGCATCACCAGCTTCACACGTTACTAACCAGATTGACTTTAGATGTTGATGTTTTAGTTTCGTTTGAATTACCATTATCGAGGTCAGTGTTTGCTTTAGTTGGGCTCTTGACCCGTGACTTAAAACAATACAATTACTTTGGCTGCCATAACTGCATGTTTGTTTAGACATGTTAGTTATGTCATTCGGGTGTTGATGGTTGGACTTTCATAAAGAGGTCACCAGCATTTAGTGATTTCCATAACTGATTTCATTCATAGCATCATCATCGATTGGTTAAAATTTTTGGCTTTGTTCACATATAATATAGAGCTTGAGCCATCAGTTTTAAGATTAATCTGAAAGACTTTCAAAAGTAAATCGGCACTAGAAGCTTAAGACTGCATTATCATACAGACATCAAGACTCAGCGTAAGAATCTCAACAATGGTAACAATCAACAAATTCAGATAAAAAGATCCTCTGTGAACATCACAAAACACGCTGCTAAAAGTCACAACAAAATAGCAAAACAAAAGGAAGTAGTAAGAATAAAAGAAAATACTAAGACAGCTGCATAATTTATTCATGTCGCATTGCATGCTGGGAGCCATGGATGAGTTTTGATTGGTGCTCCCAGAATGCACTGCAACATGGAGCTTTATGTTGATTGTCACCATTGTTGAGATTCATATGCTGATTCTTGAAGTCTGTTTGATGAAGAAAAGCAAAACTTTCAGTGCAGAATAAGTTTCAAAAGTCTTTCAGATTAATATTAAAACTGTCAGATGTTAAACTACATATATCATAACCTCAATAACAAAGTTAACTAATAAATCTACCAGTGACTATACTCCAAATTACATCAGTTAATTAAGCCACTATGCGCTGGTTACAACTTTATCGAAACGTAACAAACCCTGATCTCATTTTCTCTTGCCTTTTTTTATTTTTTGCCATAACTAACAGGTCTAAACAAACACACAATTATGGCAGCCAACAAAATTATAATGTTTTAAGTCAAGGGCCAAGAGCCCAACTAAAGCAAACACTGACCTCGATAATGGTAATTCAAACAAAACTAAAACATCAACATCTAAAGTCAATCTGGTTAGTAACGTGGTAAGAAGCTGGTAATGCTGTTTATGGAGTTGTTTAATCATCCTCTGCTGAGATCTTGAGAGATTTAATGTCTTCTTTTATCTTGTGTTGATCTCATCGAAGGCTGTGACTGAAGTCAGTTGTAGTTCTTGTATTTCTGCTCGTCTCGTCTCTTTTTTTTCTGTTTTTTTTCTCTTTCTTTCAGTGATTCAGTTTGTTAACAGCAGGTGTTCTTCATTAATGTTCAATCATCACTCAATTACTAAACTAATTATCTCATTAACTTTAACACTGCTTCAGTGTTACTTTTTTAACACTCTGAGTGTGGATTATATATACACTGGGAGTGTTGATTTAACACTGGAGGTTTTACTGTGTAGCATGAGACCAGTGTCCATATATAGCAAACCAAATCAAACCTTTACAAAACACTACAGGAAACATGTCAACAGAGAACATGGTAAGATTGCAATTGATTTGCAACTGGAGAAAGGGAAAAACTAATAATATATATATTTACTTTTGTTACATTTTTGAATGACTCAAATATCATTCCAGGTGCAACCATCACTGGAGTTTTACATTAATTTTGAACAAACTAAAGAAACCATGCTGTTAAATTGTGTATTACAGGTTTCATAATTGTGTAGTGTTGGATCTGATATATTGGCAGGAACATGAATGGCAACTTAAACTGTACACAAGTAAAATTCTTCCTGTAAACACAGATTAGTGCCATCTGGTGGGAGTCAAATAAGAAAAAAAAGAAAAAAAACAAAAGAAAAAAAACAAACTGCAATTCTATGGTTTAGCCCATAATTTCCCATATAGCTTTATATAAAAGGCCTATACATTCTCGAATTATTTTTAGACATAAACACTTATTTTTAAGTTGTGGGTTTGGATGTATATTTAGATATTTTCAAAGACAACTTTTTGTAAAGGTTTGTATTTTTTTATTTATATATATTTTTTTAAATGTTGATTTAAAGCGTCAGTTTTAAATCAAACCTGAACACAGAGAAAGCATTTTGTTACACAAAACATTAAAATTCTATAAAAATGTAACAAAAATCAACAAATGTTTTATCAGAGCTCAATCCTTCTGGGTCTGATCTGATTTCAACCTCTTATTTCATATTATTTGGTTATAGCCATGCGCGCGCGTTTTTGTGAGAAACGAGGACATAAATTTGTATAATGACAAGGGTATGACATAGGTATTACAAGGAGAAGGTGACTTTTCAGGACATTACCCCATGTCCCCACTTTTCAAAATGCTTATAAATCACACAGAATGGAGTGTATTGAAAATCTGAAATAGCACAAAGTTTCCTCTAAGGGGTAGGTTTAGGTGTAGGGCAATAGCACATACAGTTTGTACAGTATAAAAACCATTACGCCTATGGGATGTCCCCACTTTTCACAAAAACAAACGTGTGTGTGTGTGTGTGTGTGTGTGTGTGTGTGTGTGTGAGCGGATGTGTCTGTTTTGCACTATTTATGTTTTAGAGTGTAACCCCTTCCTTGCTGTCCACTTTTTTACTGCATTGTAGTTGAATTATTGCTTTTATTCGACATATTTGCTGTGTTACAGTCACACCAGTTCATAGGTGCGTGTGTATGAGTGTGTGTGTATATGCGTGTGTGTGTGCGCATTTTTGTGAAAAGTCAGGACATAGATTTGTATAATGACAAAGGTATGACATAGGTATTACAAGGTGAAGGTGACTTTTCAGGACATTGACCCATGTCCCCACTTTTCAAAACGCTTATAAATCATACAGAGTGAGGTTTTTTTGGGGAAAGTTTAAATGCACAGTCTCCTGTAAGGGGTAGGTTTAGGTGTAGGGTTGGTGTAGAACAATAGCACATACAGTAAGTACAGTATAAAAACCATTACGCCTATGGGATGTCCCCACTTTTCACAAAAACGAACATGTGTGTGAATGGATGTGTTGGTTTTGCACTCTTGATGTTTTAGAGTTTCACCCCATCATTGCTGTGTACTTTTTTTCTGCATAGTGGCAAATTTGTTTGCTGAATTTTTGTGTTTTTATCAATTTTTGTCCCATTCATTTCCTAAGGTCGGTTATTTTTAACTGAAGACCACACAGTAAAACCTCCAGTGTTAAATCAACACTCCCAGTGTATATATAATCCACACTCAGAGTGTTAAAAAAGTAACACTGAAGCAGTGTTAAGTTAATGAGATAATTAGTTTAGTAATTGAGTGATGATTGAACATTAATGAAGAACACCTGCTGTTAACAAACTGAATCACTGAAAGAAAAAGAAAAAAACAGAAAAAAAAGAGACGAGACGAGCAGAAATACAAGAACTACAACTGACTTCAGTCACAGCCTTCGATGAGATCAACACAAGATAAAAGAAGACATTAAATCTCTTAAGATCTCAGCAGAGGATGATTAAACAACTCCATAAACAGCATTACCAGCTTCACACGTTACTAACCAGATTGACTTTAGATGTTGATGTTTTAGTTTTGTTTGAATTACCATTATCGAGGTCAGTGTTTGCTTTAGTTGGGCTCTTGGCCCTTGACTAAAAAACATCATAATTTTTTTGACTGCCATAATTGTGTGTTTGTTTAGACCTGTTAGCTATGGCAAAAAATAAAAAAAGCCAAGAGAAAATGAGATCAGGGTTTGTTACGTTTCGATAAAGTTGTAACCAGCGCATAGTGGCTTAATTAACTGATGTAATTTGGAGTATAGTCACTGGTAGATTTATTAGTTAACTTTGTTATTGAGGTTATGATATATGTAGTTTAACATCTGACAGTTTTAATATTAAGCTGAAAGACTTTTGAAACTTATTCTGCACTGAAAGTTTTGCTTTTCTTCATCAAACAGACTTCAAGAATCAGCATATGAATCTCAACAATGGTGACAATCAACATAAAGCTCCATGTTGCAGTGCATTCTGGGAGCACCAATTAAAACTCATCCATGGCTCCCAGCATGCAATGCGACATGAATAAATTATGCAGCTGTCTTAGTATTTTCTTTTATTCTTACTATTTCCTTTTGTTTTGCTATTTTGTTGTGACTTTTAGCAGCGTGTTTTGTGATGTTCACAGAGGATCTTTTTATCTGAATTTGTTGATTGTCACCATTGTTGAGATTCTTACGCTGAGTCTTGATGTCTGTATGATAATGCAGTCTTAAGCTTCTAGTGCAGATTTACTTTTGAAAGTCTTTCAGATTAATCTTGAAACTGATGGCTCGAGCTGTGAACAAGTGCATCTATATGTGAACAAAGCCAAAAATTTGAATCAATCAATGATGATGCTATGAATGAAAACAGTTATGGAAATCACTAAATGCTGGTGACCTCTTTATGAAAGTCCAACCATTAACACCCAAATAACATAACTAACATGTCTAAACAAACATGCAGTTATGGCAGCCAAAGTAATTGTATTGTTTTAAGTCACGGGTCAAGAGCCCAACTAAAGCAAACACTGACCTCGATAATGGTAATTCAAACGAAACTAAAACATCAACATCTAAAGTCAATCTGGTTAGTAACGTGTGAAGCTGGTGATGCTCTTTATTGAGTTGTTTAATCATCCTCTGCTGAGATCTTGAGAGATTTAATGTCTTATTTTATCTTGTGTTGATTTCATCGAAGGCTGTGGCTGAATTCAGTTGTAGTTCTTGTATTTCTGCTCGTCTCGTCTCTTTTTTTCTTTGTAAACAGCAGGTGTTCTTCATTAATGCTCAATCATCACTCAATTACTACACTAATTATCTCATTAGCTTTAACACTGCTTCAGTGTTACTTTTTTAACACTCTGAGTGTGGATTATATATACACTGGGAGTGTTGATTTAACACTGGAGGTTTTACTGTGCAGTTGTTCTCTGAAATATATTACTGCTGTAACATTGTTACATAAAGATATCTACATTACATGTTGGACAGCATTATTTCCATGACTTTTACTCTTAGTTTTTACTACACAGTATTAAACTATTTAAAATATTTAATTTTTAATTTTTTTAATAATTATTATGTATGTAAGTTTTATGAGCTCAAAAAAAAAAATTCCGATTCTTGGATAAAAATGTGCATGGACATGTTATATATCAACTATACATGAAGAGCTCTTTTCCAAAACTCTATAAATCCATTTTAATAGTTTTCATGTAGAAGCATATTGAAAATGCAAAGTCGGCAACACCTAAGCTCCAAAAGTATCAAAGAAAAATTTATTTATAAAAAAATTCACATAAGGTGTAACGTTTCGAGCACACAGGCTCTTCATCAGACAAATGAACAACTGATATGCGTCTATTTATACATGTGAGCAAAAGGTCACATGACCTAACACAATATACCCAAAATAATAATAATAATAATAACAACAACAACAATAAATAAACCAAAGTAACCGCAGTCAAAAAAGAAAAAACAACAACAACAAAGAAATGACAAAATACAATTCTCAATACACAATACAACAAGATTAATTAATACCTGCCTACATACATAAATTCAACCAATACCATCAAAACCTTTATTGGAGCTATATAAAAAGTTTTCATGAAAATGACTTTTTTTTTTTACCTAGACCCATACATTTTGTTAATATTCAATTTATCCTGTTAAAATTGTCTGTTGGCTCAGTCTGAACATGTTAAACAATGATTGTTAAATGAAACAACAATATTGTCGATTATAAATTCAAAGTTTTTTTTTTTTTTTCAAAACGCTACAAGTCCATCCTTTTTTTTTTTAAATGTTGGTTTATGTCTTTAATGTCATATGTCTTTTATGTCTTTATGTCAAAAAAAACAAGACAACATGCAACATATGACATCAGGAACTCAGACGCTGCCTTTTCACTCGCCTTATGTCCAGGAGATGAAGTATGGCCCTGTCCTGGTCAACATTGTTTGGTATTTCATAAAACTTGTTGAAATTCATCATCAGGTTGTCCGGTGACAGCTTCTCGACCTGACAGAAATCGGTTTGCACCAGCCTTGTGTTGACATCCCACAGTGGGTATTAACGCGCCACCTGAATGACGAACCTTCTTTTTTTGTTGTTTTTTGTGATTTTCTTTGTCCAGTCGACATATCGCATTTAGGCTAAAAACAGGTTCGGCGCTTATAGCGGTTTGGAAAGGAACTGCATCTTGCAGTACATTTTAAACAAGGAAATATAGCGATTTGGCATGAAACATTGATGGAGCAGTGAATAGGTTCAGTACACAGCAAAATGGCATGACGAACTCTTTTTTTTTTAAATTTGGCGTTTATCGCGTTTTGGAA
This sequence comes from Onychostoma macrolepis, assembly GCF_012432095.1. Classification (NCBI taxonomy): domain Eukaryota; kingdom Metazoa; phylum Chordata; class Actinopteri; order Cypriniformes; family Cyprinidae; genus Onychostoma; species Onychostoma macrolepis. The sequence goes on from NC_081169.1 coordinate 5,094,707, forward strand.
AAAAGCTCTTCACATATAGATACCAGCAGCAAGGACTTTTTCACAAAAACTTTGCAATATTGTCTCTTATATTTCTGCTTGTCCAAATAAAAGGGAGGAGAATGACTAGCAGTCAGGTCAGCAGTGCAGGCCCCATCCTTCAGTTTCCAGCAGCAGGCATATCTGCCACATCCCAATGGCAGGCATTAGCACTAGAGGCTGACCGATATGGGTTTTTCACTGGCCGATGCCGATATTTAGAAATCAGCCGATGGCCGATATATGATGGCGATTATCTGGGCCGATATGTTTGGCTGATTTTCTTTTTTTTTTTTTTCATTCATCTCATAAAAGTGAGTTTGAGTAAATTATTATTGCAGGGTACAAGATAGTAATAGTAGTAGTAGCCCAATTTAGAGTAATACTACATGGCTCAAAACTTAAGCAGCTTCTCAAAACAGTTCTGAAGGATGCTTTTTGTTTATGTTTGCTGACAGACACAAGTGTTTCCCACAGACTTGCAAATGCAAATTCATTCTCTGCCAGCAGGAGGTGCTTTGGGAACTGGAGATATAGCGGTTTCCCCGGTAATGGCTTTAATCAAATAAGTGCTTCGCTCACAAACGCTACTTTATCAGGCATTATTACAGGAAAGACTAAATGAAAATGACATCAAAGCTTTTCTGAAGATGCAGTTTCTTTTCAAAGATACATTCATGTAAAAACATGCATTTTAATTTTGAAATGTGCAGTGCTTAGTTTATTCAAGGAAGTATAAGCCTTATAATCTATTTGTGGTGGTTAGTTTTGATATTGTGACGAGCCGCCACAAATAAATCAATATATGGGAAACACTGGACACTATAAGTCAAATGGCCATTGTGATAACAAAAATAAAAGATTTCACACATATTACACAGCCTGCTGCTCATAACTGCTGAGTGCACTGGCCACGAGAGATGACATTGTGGTGGCTATTGTCGGACCCACAAACACATTTCATGAGGAAAGTAAAAGGGATAGTTCACCTAAAAATGAAAATTTGATGTTTATCTGCTTACCTCAAGGACATCCAAGATGTAGGTGAATTTGTTTCTTCAGTAGAACACAAACAAAGATTTTTTAACTCAAACAGTTGCAGTCTGTGAGTCATATAATGTCAGTCAAAGGTACCCAAGGCTTTGAGAGAAAAAAAACAACAACAATGTTAATATCTCTCACATATCTCTCAAATGGACCATTGACACTCCTAATTGAGGTTGTAGATAGAGTGTCAATGGTCCATTTGAGAGATAGGTGGCGGTAATGCACTTATAAGTTTGCGATCCGGTGCAAAGCAAGTAGAATAAGAGGCGTCACGTGCTGGCTGTTGTGTGAATGAGCTCAGGACAGTTTGAGCGGGTGGTGGATCAGAGGTAAAAACACGACATAAATACTATTCAGTTTCTTGCACAGAGCGATCGTTTTGTGTCTAAAGACCTCAGTATATTGTCACAAACCATAGGGTTTAATTTGGTTTTGTCTGTGTAAGTTTTTTTTTTTTTTTTTCTCGAAGCCGTGGGTACCATTGACTGGCATTATATGACTGACAGACTGCAATGGTTCCGCAACAGGCTTAGCTGCCCGCAGATGCGCCTGCCTATAAATCGGCCTAATTTGCAGCACAATCGGCTGATGCCGATTAATTAAAAAATGCCAAAAATCAGCCGATCAATTGGCCAACCTCTAATTAGCACCAGACCCACAATGCTGGCACAAGCTTTTGGTTCCTAAGTATAGCAGGGTTTCCTTTTTTCGTTTCGCAATAGAATGATCATGACAAGTTCTTTATTACTGGATGAATCATTTATTGTTAACTAACCATTGTGAGACAGAACACACAAAGAGCACACTAGAGTATGGCAAATGGAATATTATATATAATGCAAAAGTATATTTTTAATAGAACTTTGCTCAAAATTTGATGTAAGAAAAGACAGGAATATCATGGCTGAAGTTGTTACACATTGTTTCCAATGTCCTTCTACTGGACCGTGGATAGACCTACATTCAACACCTTTGTGACACAAATACTCATGTATGCTTCACTATATTAGTGATGACATCTCATTGACTACCATTTTTATTATATCAGGTTAATGAGATTTCCTAATGCAGGGCTCTCCAACCCTGCTACTATCCTGCAGATTTCGGCTCCAACCCCAATCAAGAACTCCTGAACCAGCTAATCAAGGGGTGTTTCTCAAACGGAAGGCTGGATCCTACCGAGGCTGCATCCTTCCTAGTTCAGTCCTTCAGAGTCTTGTAGGCTAGACTCCTCATCGGCATATAAACGCTAGAATGAGATGCTCTAGTAAGTGCGCGTGGCTACGTCACATATGTTCCCACCCTCACCGTCACGGCACAAAAACACTAATAAAACTTAGTTTTGGAAAAAAACCTTTGTATTACTAATCTTTATATTATTTGGCTTTCTATTAATGCAATACAATGAAAAACCGCCATCTATGATCTCCCTGTGGCATAAATTATTGGCAGTTTAGCGTTTAAGTAAGTAATTTACACCAAAACAAAAGATAACATCTATCCTTTCATGTCCGAAAACATTATTTTTGTCTTAGATTTCATAATAAATTCAGACAAGCTCAGTACTGACTCGTTTTTCGTCAGTTTATTTTCATTAAATGGAATGGGTACAAAGCATTCTGGGTGATTGAAGGTCGTGGAGGATACATCCCATGCATCCTTCAAATTCAGCTGAAAGAAGGACGCGAAACGAAGGCTGTCTTCCAAGGATCTTCCCGATTGAGATGGCCTTCAACGACGTTTGATGACGTGGCAGCCGAGATATGCAACCTTTGTAGGATGCAGCCTTCCGTTTGAGAAACACCCAAGGTGTTCAGGCTTAGCCTACTTGACATTTACAGGCAGGTGTGTTGGAGCAGGGTTGGAACTGAAGTCTGCAGGATGGTAGCTCTTCAGGAGCAGGGTTGGAGATCCCTGTTCGGTCGCCTAACCCAACCCCAGGGCTCTAAACATCTAAAAATCTGTGCAAAACACTAGATTTAAATAGAAACATGAATTGGCCACATAAAATGTCCTCACTAGTCATAATTTTTATTTATTTATTTTTACATGTATTTGTTTAATAATGAATTTCATTTGCATGTAGAACTACTTTCTTATGGCACTGTTTTAAGTATCCTGCCCCCAAGCAGTCATTAGTAATTCAGAACATCACTTCAGAACTAGTAACAGGGTCTTGGGGCATTGCTTTAGAAACATGCCCCTGGAACTGGTGTCTTTGCCACTCCTGTTTGTATCCGTGTCTCAGGAATATATGATTATATTGTTGTATTCATAGCTGATGTTCGATAACTTGACAATATGGTAGTGAATAGGAAAATGACCATATGCAAAGCAAAGCACATGGACTGAGCATTATGCTAGTGTACTGTAATATTTTTTTTTCCAAAGATGGCAGTTCTTTTTCTGTTATCAACACACATTTCTATTAAAACTCAAACACAGAGTTTTTTTTTTTTTTTTTTTTTAAGAATTGCAAATATGAATTAAATAAGAGCTGTTGTATTTGACATTAACAAACATTGACTGAGTGCACCTGAATGCAATAAAATTTCACCCAAAATTAAAAACTTTGTTCTTGTTCCAAACACCCTTGTGTTGTTTTTCATAGGTCTTCTACTTCATTTCATACCTAAGAAAAGCCATTAATCATGGTAAAATCAAAATAAATCTTCTTAAAAAATGGTGACAATCATTCTGGAATACAAAATGATAAGGTCGTTCACTCAGAGATTCCCACTTGTTTTTTGAAAAACAGTCTAATAACTTGCTGACGTACTGTTTTCAAATTTAGACCATAAATAAGGGGATTTAAAATTGGTGGCATGAGTAAGAATTCCAGGGCCATAAAATTACGCACACCTTGTGGCAAATTCTTTGAGCCATAACGACTGTAAAGTACATCAAATAACAATGCAGTAGTCACATTGATCAGTGAGAGCAAATGTGGTACACATGTTTGTATGAATTTGTTTCTGCTCTCTATTGACTTCCTGCATTTTTTAATCAAGTGAATGTATGAACAAAATATCAATACTGCATGTCCAAAGTATGCAAGAATAACAATGTACCCAAACACATTATTTAATGTTGTAGAAAAACATGAAAGTTTTGCAACTGCCCAAATCTCACAGTATAACTTTTCGATAGTAGAGCCACATAAAGTGAGTCTAGCAATTAATATAATTAGAACAGACATGCACAAAAATGGAGTCAGCCAGCAGAAAAGGATACATTGAAGAACTCTCTGACTATTCATTACTGAATGATACTCCAGTGGTCTGCATATTGCCACATACCTATCATATGCCATCACTGTTAATGTTGAAAAGTCACATAAAGCAGATGAATAAATGACAAATATCTGAATCATACATCCAACATAAGAAATCACATGATCATATGATAATAAATCATACATGAATTTAGGGTAGAATCCAGCGGTGCCAAAAAGTCCATTTACACATAAATTACAGATAAACAGATACATCGGCTCGTGAAGTTTCTCATGTGAGATTATAGTAAAAATTACTGTTACATTACAAAAGACCATCAAGGGATAAAACAGTGCAGTGAAAGAAAAAAACATATATCTGTTTTCCATTGTTTCATTGAGACCGGAGAGTGTAAATACTAGGACACTGGACTCATTCTCCAGCTGTGGCTGCATCTGGAATGATATGTAGCTATTATGTAGTTATTGGAAAGCTAATTAGACATAGAAGGATGTGTTAATTTCAATGCTCATTGTCTTTAATTAGGAAGCCTGTAGATGAAATAATAATAATAATAATAATAATAATAATAATAATGCAAATATCAAATCATCTAAAAGTAGCATACATTGCTTTTTGTAGTTATAAGACCATTACATGAAATCTTACCATGTTCTCTGTAGGCATGTTTCCTGCAGTGTTTTGTTAAGGTTTGATTTGGTTTGTTATATATGGACTCTGGTCTCATGCTAATTGCCTTGACCACAAACGCTGAAAACAGTTTTAACAAGCTCTCTAAAGGCTTTTTTTCTCCTAAGTCAAAATAACTATCCATCTACACTGTAAAAAGTGATCCACTATATTTACTCAATAAAATTGAGTAATCCACTATATTTACTCAATAAAATTGTGTCAACAGATTACAAGCAATATTATTAATTAAATTCAACACATAAAAATTAATTAGAATTAATCAAATGAGATGATTACAAATTAACCATTCAAAATGAGTAAAATAGCACAAAAAAATTAAGTAAAATTTAAACAAAAATATTGGTTTCTTTGGACAAAAAACACTATGCTAATGATACTATGTTATTCATGTCAGGCCAGTAGTTGGCGATCAAGAAACACTGCAAAAACATAATTTGCATGCACATGACGTCACCTTTTCACAAATTCATGTTTTGTTGTTTACATGGAGATGATACAGGCATCTTGTTCAAAAGTTTGTGTTTCCAGGCCCCAAAAACAGTTATTGAAGACACCTGATGTTAACAAACAGAATAACTGAAGGAGAAAATCTGAATTTTTAGATTACCATTACGGTGGTCAATGTTTGCTTTAGTTGGGCTCTTGACCCTTGACTCTTTTAACATTAGATATTGTTTGGCTGCTGTTACAGAGTTAAACAACAGTTAGACAAGCCTAATGAAAAGGTGGTCTGGTGTTGTTGATTATGTATTGTCATCATCATTTGCCCTGAATCTCTGAGTTAGATTTACTTTGATTACAGCAGTCCTGTAATTCTACAGTATAAGATCTGAAATTTTCAGTATAATCCAAAGGGTTTCTTAAAAGTTGTTCTTTTAGGCACACTCTGACATCAAGAATCAGAGTATGAATCTCAACAACGGTGATAAACAGATCAACTCTGAACGTCACAAAACAAACTACTAAAAATATGCAATGCATGATGGGAGCTATTGATGAGTTTTGATTGGTGGCACCCAGAATGCACTGCAACATTTGATGGTCACCATTGTTGAGGTTCTCACGCTGATACTTGATGTCTGTGTGCCTAGATAAAAGACTTTTTTATTATTTGACCAGGAGAGCTTTTAAAAATCTGTTTATGTTGAAAATTCCAGATATTACACTGTACAATCATAGGATGGCAGAAATCTATACGGTAAATCCAACTGAGAGATTCAGGTCAGATGATGATGTCAAAACATAACCAACACCACCCGATCACCTTTTCTCTTGGCTTGTCTTAACTGTTGTTTAACTCTGTAACAGCAGCCAAACAATATCTAATGTTAAAAGAGTCAAGGGTCAAGAGCCCAACTAAAGCAAACATTGACCACCGTAATGGTAACCTAAAAATTCAGATTTTCTCCTTCAGTTATTCTGTTTGTTAACATCAGGTGTCTTCAATAACTGTTTTTGGGGCCTGGAAACACAAGCTTTTGAACAAGATGCCTGTATCATCTCCATGTAAACAACAAAAACATGAATTTGTGAAAAGGTGACGTCATGCAAATTATGTTTTTACGCAGTGTTTCTTGATCGCCAACTACTGGCCTGACATGAATAACATAGTATCATTAGCATAGTGTTTTTTGTCCAAAGAAACCAATATTTTTGTTTAAATTTTACTTAATTTTTTTGTGCTATTTTACTCATTTTGAATGGTTAATTTGTAATCATCTCATTTGATTAATTCTAATTAATTTTTATGTGTTGAATTTAATTAATAATATTGCTTGTAATCTGTTGACACAATTTTATTGAGTAAATATAGTGGATCACTTTTTACAGTGTATGCTCACAAATAGATTTAGAGAAATTATCTATTTAAATCGTTATTGTCAATTATATTCCTGCCAATCCATTAGTTCCAACACTGCATACAATATGAAATTTGTAGTATATGATACAATTCTTAAAAAAAAAAAAAAAAAACTTTAATATTTTCTGTTATGTTGTTAGCGCACACTTTCTTCACTATCTGATTTAATCTGACTAACAATACAGTGCACAATTCAGTTACTAGTAAAAAAAGAGGTCAGCTAGCAGAGGAAATTTAGGACTTGCTACAATAGGCTTAAAACTCAAACATAATACATATTTATATACAGCTTTACATAGTTTTTCTTTTTTTTTTATCTGCTTCTGCACAAATTAGTCACGTATGTGTATATGTTTAAAAAAAAGAAGAAAAAAAACAGTATTTAAACAAAACACAAATTATTATATAACAATATAACTCAGAAGAACAATATGTTAAATTTACCTTTTTTTGCTGTGTTTTTCTGCAAGCTCAGACAGTGTTCACGAAAGAGGCCTTGCACAGGATTCCTTTGTTTGTCCTATTGGAACAAAATTATATTGCACTCTGATTGGCCTAATTCGTCTGGATAATTCTGTGCAGTAGTATTTTGCATTATTTCATGCTGTTTTTAAAATCCTAATTGGCAACATGAGAATCTACTTCAACACAAGATTCTCACTTATATCATGATTGTTATCATGGCCCTTGTCTTTCAGAGCAGAGCCAGACTCAAGTTCACAGACAGAAGGAATCAGTGAATCAATCAGTCAATCAATGCTTTATATTTAGTTTGACGAACAATTAAAACTCTATTATAACTTAGTCATGCTCATGTCATTCCTAACCTGTAGAAGTTTCTCTCCGTGGTGGGTAGAAATGCTTAAAGCTCCCCTTTGGGGGGGAAGTAGGGTCTGCATCATTCATGCAGATTATAGATCCAGGGATGAGGTTTATTGCAGAGTAAGATTATACCTAATTAGTGGCGTGTCTCCAGTATATCCTTTCTTTGCTCCCTGGCTGGCAGCTGGATGTGGTTGATCATTTAACCAGTACGCTGCTGTGAGTGCCATAGGATTTCTGATTTGCTGCACAACGCTTTTCCAGGCTTTACGGTCCATAGTAATAGACCTTGCTTGATTGAGATTGATATGGCAGTTCCTTATATCCTCTTCTGCGTGACTCACCCACTTGCTTCTACTTGTTTCATGCAATCTGTCATGAATCCGGTTCATGGACTTCCGCCCAATTACCACCAGAGGTCGCCCTTCCATCATATTGACTCTCACACCACGCAGACTGTTGCACGTCACTCTGCAACAGTCATTTCCCATCATCCATTGCACTGATTGCACACAGCTGTAACCAATCACACACACTATATTACACCCACTCAGGTCCTTCTCAAACTGCCGAGTATTGTTTAGCATTTATCGCTCTCTTAGTGATAGCTACATTACGGAGCCATTCCGTGTTTTCTGAGTCTAAGTCTAATTTTTCCTGTTTATTGCCTGAGTCATTTGTGTCTTGTTTCTAGCCTGTGCATCTCGTTTCTGGTCTGTTCTCTGCCTGCCCAGAAGTCTATAGCCTGCCTTGGATATCTCTCTCTCGTCTTGTCATTTGGACTCTGTTTGCCCCGATCTGGACTGTTATCGTGTACCTGGATTATCTTTCTTTGTTTTTCTCCCTGGATCATGTTCGCCGCCGATCGACCCCGTCACTGGGTTCACTGGACTGTTCTTGTGTTTTGCCCGTGCCATATCTGTTTGCTGGTGTTTCGACCCTGCCTGTGTTTTTGACCACGTCTCTGTCTAATAAAGCTTGCAAATGGACCCGCATGGCTCGTTCGCCCTGTTACACAGCCTTTCTCCTAAGGTTTTTTTTTTTATTATTATTATTTTTTGTTGTTGTTTCTGTCACAAATGGAGTTAGGGACATTTATTTTATGGCAATACTATCGACTCGATTGTACAGAGACTCACAATTGGAGGAAAGATTAAGGAATTACATCTTTTTAATATGTACCTCCCCCTTTTTCAAGGGACCATAAGTAGTTGGACAGTGACTCAAAAGACATTTCATGGACAGGGCTATTCCTTCATTATTTTTACATCAATCAAGCAGGTAAAAGGTCTGGAGTTTATTCTAAGTGTGCCATTTGCATTTGGAAGCTGTTGCTGTGAACCCACATCATGCAGTCAAAGGTCTCAATGCAGGTGAAACAGACAATTGTTAGGCTTCAAAAACAAAACAAATTCATCAGAGAGATAGGAAAATTCAGGCACTGGTGAGCTCAGCAACATAAAAAGGCATGGACGTCCATGGAGGACAACAGTGGTGGATGATTGGAGGATCCACTCCATGGTAAAGAAAAACATTTTCACAACATCCAGCCAAGACAAGACACTCTCCAGGAGGTAGGCGTGTCACTGTGAAAGTCTAAAATCAAGAGAAGACAGAGGTGTCACCACAGGGTGCAAACAAGGCCTGATTAGACTTTGCCAAAAATATTTTTAAAAAGCCAGACCGCTTCTGAAAAAGCATTCTTTGGACAGCTGAAATTAAAATCAACCTCTACCAGAATGACGGGAAGAAAAAATTATAGAGAAGGCTTGGGACAGCTCATGATCCAAAGCATACAAGATCATCTGTGAAACATGGTGGAGCATGTGATAGCATGAGCATGCATTGGCTCTCAGTGGCACTGGGTTACTGGTGTTTACTGATGACGTGACAGAAGACATAAGCAGCTGGATGAATTCTGTAGTGTGTAGGGATATACTGTCTGCCCAGATTCAGCCAATTGCAGCAAAGTTGATTGGACGGCCCAAATGACGCAAAACATACAGCATAAGCAACCCAGGAGTTTTTGAAGGTAAAAAAAGTGGATTATTCTGCAATGGCCAAGTCAATCTCCTGATCTCAACCTGATTGAGCATAGATTTCACTTGCTGAATACAAAACTAAAGGCAGAAAGACCCACAAAGAAACAACAACTGATGTCAGCTGCAGTAAAGGCCTGGCAAAGCATCACAAAGGAGGAAACCCAGTCTTTGGTGGTGTCTATGAGCTTCGGACTTAACATTTTGAATTGTATGGTCCCACATATGGGATTTTTATTTCCGTGCCCCTGGGAGTACGGCCACACATATGGGATTTAGAATGTTCGGTGACGTCACATAACTGCCAAATTCAAACTGTGTTTTTGCGCGTTTACTGTTCTTTTTCCTCTCAGCGCGATTCTGAGGTAAATACAAGGCTTATTCCTCACAGCGTGTTCTTCCAAAACTGAAAAGTATCTGAGCTGAACGCGTTGCTGCTTTGTTTACGGTGGTGTGGGCGTTTACATACCTCGTGTCTCACGTGGAGATTTGTAATAACAATAGCGCGAGCAGTGCATGGGCGTGACCTAATTAGAGATAATGAGACCAAACGGAAAAACTGGACATGTCCTTGGTTTCATACGGATTACTTCATCACAGAATATTTGTTTTCGGTAAGACTTACTTCATTTGAGAGTAGACATGTCAAGCTTTCTATAGATATATTTCTCATGTCTCTGTGTGAAGTATTTGCTGAGTTACAGTTCATTTTAGTGACGTTTCAAAAAGCAGTTCGCGGAGACGGAGAAGACAGAGAGCGCACCCTGTTTGTTTTCTTTATTCTTCAAAAGCACAAAGTTTAGTTGTCATTATGAGTGTATACAAATAAAAGTAGACCCCTTACAGATTCGAATGGTGTATTGCTCTTATCTGTACGATCAAAAATGGCAGAGTAATTCAAGCTCATTTCGGCCTTATCAGAAAAATCTGCCTCAAAACGCGTATACGCGTTTGTCGACCCCAGAGGGTTAATCTTATCATTATACATTACTGACACTCTATCCTCCAATTTGATACTCTTAAGTGCTTTGACACAATCTGTATTGTTAAAAGCACTATATAAATAAAGGTGAATTGACTTGACTTGGCCTTAGTGCCCAAGGGGTCTGGTTGGGACCCCATTGTGAACCACCAGAGTCAGCGCCTGTTTCTGACTCTAAAGATGGTTTTCCTCATGGCTATTCAGGACCCACTGAGTCACATTTAGCATAGTCTACTTAGGGACTATAGTCTCTTGAGACTGGTCTCTGGTGTATTTAGAGAATTCAGCTTGGCACCCTGAAGTGGATGACAGGCAGGCAACAACCAAATTGGCTCTTCCAACAACCTCCTTGGAGGATGCGGGTCTCCCGGTGCTGCAATGTCTCTGGGCATACACTGAGACATTATCTTGCTAGAAACTGCTGCGCACCAAGGCACCAGAGGTGGTGGAGTTGGCAGAACCGTCCTCTTGAGGGCACCAAGGGGATTTGGCCACCATATAATGAGGATTGTGCACTGGCTCTGAGACAAACAACACTGAATAGACAGACACTTTCATGGAGAGAGCTTGCTGAGGACACAGAAGCTGACATTGTTTGGTTAAAGAGCTTTCTGTCACAATGTCACACACTTACTGTACATTACTGTAAAGTTTGGTGTCGGTTAGATTTTTTAAATTGTTTTTGAAAGAAGTCTCTTATTCACTAAAGCTGCATTTATTTAATGACAAATGTAGTAAAAATGCTGTAATATTTTGAAATATTTGTATAATTTAAAATGCTTTTCTATTTTAATATTTTAACATTTTAGTTTTTAGTAGGGTTTTTATTTAGAAATATTTCAAAATGTATGTATTCCTGTGATTGCAAAACTAGATTCAGTAGCCATTAGTCAAACATTAATTTGTTACATGATGAAAAAAAAGTTTTGCAAACAAAAATAAAAAAATAAAAAATTGCAAAGTATAAATGAAACAGAACAAAAGCAATAATTTTGCAATACATATTTTCCATGGCCATACCCTGCTGCAAACAAGCCTGCACTGGCCCTTTACGGGCCCACTTAGAGCTAGCCTAAGAGCCCCCAGTGGAATGAGAAATGAGAAATTGCTCATTGGCAAAGCTTTGGTCCCTTAGCGCTGGCCCTGCATGGGCAGCCCTCACTAGGCCCACACTATTAATCTACAACAATACATCTGTTTCACTTTAAATACTTTTTCAGCTATTATAACTTAAGTCTTTGGGGAACAGTTATTATACATCTGAAATGGATGCAGTCACCAAATAACTAATGTCTGTATTGTCAAAAATGTACAGTAGTCAAAGGGATTTCAAATCAATGGATTCATTAAATACAATGGTTACACTTTATTTTGATAGTCCACTTTAGACATTCTACTAACTATAAGTAACTTTGGAACTACGTGTCAACTACATGTCAACTAATTCTCATTAATTTGCAACTACATGTCTACTAACTCTCAGAAGGGTAGGTTTAGGGTTAGTAGAATAAATTGACATACTTGCAAAGTTTCTCATAGTCAGTATGTTGTATGCTGTGGACCCATCAAAATAAAGTGTTAGAAGATATTAAGCAGACAGTCTACTAATACTGTAATGACTGCTAGTTGACATATTGTTGTAAAGTTACTTACTGTTAGTAGAATGTCTAAATTGGACGATCGGAATAAAGTGTTACCAATAAAATAAAAAAGAAAACAGAAAACATTCAATTCAGGTTAATGCAGCTACTTATAGCCAAAAATGTAAATACACAAAAGTACAAAAAAACTAAAGAAAGCAAACAAAGCAATGTAAAATTGTAGGATTTCGTCATGTGAAAGTCGATGTGTTACGAAAGTCTTAGCTGTAGTACATCAATGTCCAAACACTGTCCATAGCTGAAGTTGGCTGATAGCAAATTAATAATCCAACCTCTTGTAATGAAAACACTCCACAGCTCTCAAACACCAGATTCTTCCTAACCAGGAACAGTCAAAATTAGTCCAGACGATGGTCTGCAAAAAAAAGAAGAAAGAATCAGCAATGTACACTTTAAAAAAAATAACTCCTTTAGACTGGGCTTGAAATGACACATTTCCCAACCAGGACACATCACAATGTGTTCAGCAGGTGACTACTGTTGCTTGCTCTTCTTCTTTTTGTTCAATGGTCGTTCACTCCTTAGGAGTATAACTGCCACCTACTATATATCTTACGCTTATGGGTGATGAATCTGTATTGCTGTCAAAAAAATAATAAAAAAATTGTAATGCCCCACCCACCCCAAAGGATCAGAGCCCAAGCTTCAGCTGGCGCTACATGTTCAGCTCCTACAGTTTACACGCTGGGCCAAAGTCCCTGGCTGCATCCGAAAACTTAGCTGCCTCAATGCCTTATAAGGCAATGACTTTGCAGGCAGAATTTTTGCACAAAGGCACCTCATGAAAATGATTTCGGACAGCCTTCTGAGGCAGCATAATGGTTTAATGATCTATAACAAAATAGAATGAGTTTTGGTGATAATTAAACAAATATTTAATTACCATAATACTGATTTTTCGCTAGAAATAACATCAAAAGTGCAAAAAGTTAATCAGAAATATACGTTTACACCCAAACTGACCACCGAACGCAACTTTCAGAGGCCATCTTTTTTTTTTTTTTTTTTTTTAGCTCAACCATCACGGAATGAAACGCACAGGATTGTGGGATACCAAAGGCAGCGAAGGATATGCTGCCTTCAAAAATCGATCCGATGAAGGTATCTCATGAAACAGGAAGTGAAGCTAACTTTGGATTCGGACGTGCCTTGATGCCTTCCTACTATGCATCCTCCGAAGGCAGCATTTTTCAGTTTTCACATACAGCCCCTGACTGGACTTGCTAACTCCCTCTACCCACATGGCTTTACTTAATGAACCCTAAAACACCCTAGCACCCCTAGTGGTAAGGAAGAAAACTGCCCACAAAATTCTTGTTAACAGGCTCATGTCTGTTACAACACAAATATGGCTCGTGAGATCCACTTTCCTGCAGAGTTTAGCTCCAACTTTGATCAAACTCACCCACCTGTGATTTTCTATTGATCCTGAAGACATGCTCAGGTGTCTTTGATTAAGGTTAGAACTAAACTCTATCTAAACTAAACTAAACAGGAAAGTGGATCTCGTGAGCCAGATTTGAGGTTTCTCAGCCTATATGAAACAACAGGTTCTGAGAAGGTCTCTTTTGGTTTGAGCCATTCCAGTTCAATTGAGTGGCTAAAGAATGGCTAGTCAATGTTGTTTGTATTCCCCTAGTTGCATTACAGGACTGCCTACACAAAACCTGCATGGGCCCAAAGGATACAAAAGTTACTCTGGGCCTAAACAGGCTGACCCACACTGGGCCATCATGGGATTAACGTGGGCAGTCCGCTAGTGTGGCCTGCTCACAGAGGGCCTGCAGTGAGCCCAAAGCTGTGGGCATTGCCTGGGCAAGCCCACATTGGGCCTATGTAGGTTTGGTGTAGGTTGGCCCTAGCCCACTGTGCCCGCAAAAAGCCAGCATGGGCCCCGCAAGGAAATGTTTGCAGGGTATCTACTAATTAATTTGCAACACTGCTTTTATTTTGCGTTTCAGTCAAGTGTGAGCTCGAAATACCATTTTTCTCTTTGCACTTCACATTTCTGTGCGTCTCATTTTCTGGCACTGTTTTGACATGGGGTGGAGTCAAGGGACTGGGGCATGTAAAACAGGCCTGGGAGTGCCTCCCTGGAAGTGACATCATTGGCCTGAGATGCAGATCACAGCTGATCAAAGCACCGTTATTGAGCAGAGGATGCGGGTGGATCATTTCCTTTATTCACTAGCATTAGCCTAAAACATGCATAGTTTTGTTTTTATTAACTATTCAGTATGTGTATTAGCAGCATTTGCTCAGGTTAAAGAAGTTGTTAACATGAACATCTGCTGTTTATTTCTCTCAATGTGCACACTTTTTGAGCATTAAAATGTGTATTGTTTCATTTTGTTAACTAAATGTGTGTTTGTTTGAAATCTGTTAACCTTAAAATCAATTTATTGGCATCACACCACTGTTCAATATCCCATGTGTGAGCTTATACAGTCATTAGTATAGTGTGTAAAAAGCACATGCGAGCTCACACAACCACGAGGAGCACCTGTGTGCATTATTTTTGGTTCTGAGAGGGTGTAATTGATTTTCACAACCAGAGTATGGCTGGTTATGGAAGAATGATACCATTTAATCAGGAAAGGGTTAACCTTCATCTGACTCATTTTCTGAATCATGAGGTGAGATTGAGAAGTGTTAAAAGCAGAGGTAAAATCTACAGCAGCAAATGTGCGTAGACTTTTCTATCCTCTAAATGTTTTAAGATCAGATGCACAATACTGTTAACAGTATCATCAGTAACTTTGCTGTGCTTGTAAGCACACTGTAGAGGATCCTGCTGTGGGGCAATATCAGCTCTAAGCAGGGAAACCAGAATTTAATTACAACAGATGTTAATGCTATTGGTCTGTAATCATTATTGTTCATTGAACATGATTTCTTTGGAACAGGTGTGATGACGGATTTTTTTTCCACAGGCTGGGGACATGATGTGTACCTATAGATTGTTGAAAAACTTTTTTGAAAGACTTTTTGGTACACACCTGTCTAAAAACAGACTGTACCACGTTTTTCAACACAAGGTTTGTACTCCGGATCACATAGGATGGACCCCATCGAATTGTTATACTTCCGAGTGTGGTCCTCCTTTTCAAACCTTATAGCTTTCACTGAATTCCACAGTCTTTTAGAGTTTGATGTGGCAAAGCTTTCCTTAATAATGTCTTTTTTTTCCCGCCTTCGGGCTACCCAAAGCAGCTGGTTGAGCTATTGTTGTACAGTTTTTAGTTGCAACCGGTCACAGTTCCTGAAAGCAGCTTTTTTCCTGTTAATGCACGTCTTCACTTCCTTTGTTATGTATAGCTTATTATTAGAGTACACAATAATGTCTTTTTTTTTTGGCACCACATTATCTACACAAAAAGGATACGCTTTAGCTAGTTATTGACTCCGTAGCATCATCTGTGTTTGTACTGTGGAAGATGCTCCAATCAGTGCAAGCGAAACATCCTTTCAGTGTTTCTATACTGTTTCCTGACCACATGGCCAATGTTTTGGTCTGTGGTTTGTTTTGCTTGAGCACAATCTTATAAATTGGAATTAATTGGATGGTATTGTGATCAGAATTTGCTAAGGGTGGCTTAGGTTTGGCAGTATAGGCATTTTTGATGTTGCCATAATATTTGTCCAAAATCTTGTCATGTGTTTTACATGTGACATATTGCCAAAAGCCAGGAAGCGAAGGTTCCAATTTACAGTGATTAAAATCACCCAAAATAAAAAACTGGGACACTAGGGGTTCGCTGCAGCTGACGATTGACACAGTCGTCAATAATGATGGCAGCTCTCGCTGCATTCCCACTTGGTGGAACATAAGCAGCACAAATAACTACATTCCTGAACTGCCTAGGGAGATAAAATGGTCTTAAGATAACGCAGAGGAGTTCAGCATTTGTGTTACCGACTGTCTCTCTCATTGTATATTGTGTGCACCATCGGTTACTCATATACATATACAATCCGCCTCCTCTGTTTTTTTCCTGATGATTCTGTCCTATCAGTGCAGATAACGGAGAACCCCTCTATTTCGGGAATATCTTTGTGAAGCCAAGTTTCTGTGAACACCATTAGACTAGAATCCTGATACTCAAAGCAGCATTTGCTGTCAGTCTGAAGCTCTTCCATTTATTCCGAAGTGGCCTGGCATTACACAGTATCATGAAGGGTAGAGGTGGCCAATTCTAATTTCCTAATATACAGGGGTGGCCAAAATGATTAGAACACTAGTATTTTCACCATCTTAAAAATGGTTTTAAGTCAGTTATTTCTATCCTTTGCTGTAGTTTGTCAGTAGGAAATATCAGTTTACATTTCCAAACATTCATTTTGCCATCAATTGTAATAATCCAGTGAGATTTTTGTTTGCACAAGGAGTCTGACATCAGCCAGTGCTCCACACAGAGATCTGGGCCCACATGTATAAAACTTCTCAGAAATGCTCTTAAGAATAGTCTTAAGCTTTGACTTAAATGTCAAAAACTTCTAAGTAAAAAGTAGGACTTTTCTAAGAGTAGGAGACTTTTAGAAGCTAAAAGCAACTTTCAGTAAAGTCTAAGACTGATTCTTAAGTGTTGACTGAGATGACACTTAAGTGTTGCGAACTAAGGACTACAATGATGCCAACACAAAATGGCCGACCTCGACCTCTGAATCAGCCAATAGTGAGCCTTCTCATGTAAAGTCACAGCAGCACAACACCAATCATTTAATGTAACTACAATAAAATAATTTAAGACACTGAAATATTTTAATATTTAAATGTATTATTCTCCAACCAGCCTAATGTTTTCCATCTAGGATCTACAAAGTGTTTATATGTGATAACTCTACTCACTGAGAATAAAAAACAAACAAACAAGAAAAACATTGAATTGGGAATCCACTGTCTGGGACAATCAGGTATATACCTTGTTTGGTTATTTCTCAAACCAGATTAAATAAGTGTTTGAATATCCAGCTGGGATTAGGAAATTCCTGTACAATTTGATACACTTCCGCCAAGACAATCAACCTTTGAGCACACTGTTCAATTCTGTACATTTACAAGTTGAACTAGCATGCAAGGATGAAACACCTACCATCTCTCAACATATCAATATTGCACAGTAAAACCTCCAGTGTTAAATCAACACTCCCAGTGTATATATAATCCACACTCAGAGTATTAAAAAAGTAACACTGAAGCAGTGTTAAAGTTAATGAGATAATTAGTTTAGTAATTGAGTGATGATTGAACATTAATGAAGAACACCTGCTGTTAACAAACTGAATCACTGAAAGAAAGAGAAAAAAACAGAAAAAAAAGAGACGAGACGAGCAGAAATACAAGAACTACAACTGACTTCAGTCACAGCCTTCGATGAGATCAACACAAGATAAAAGAAGACATTAAATCTCTCAAGATCTCAGCAGAGGATGATTAAACAACTCCATAAACAGCATTACCAGCTTCACACATTACTAACCAGATTGACTTTAGATGTTGATGTTTTAGTTTTGTTTGAATTACCATTATCGAGGTCAGTGTTTGCTTTATTTGGGCTCTTGGCCCTTGACTTAAAATATTGTAATTTTTTTGGCTGCCATAATTGTGTGTTTGTTTAGACCTGTTAGTTATGGCAAAAAATAAAAAAAGCCAAGCGAAAATGAGATCAGGGCTGTTTACGTTTCGATAAAGTTGTAATCAGCGCATAGTGGCTTAAGTAACTGATGTAATTTGGAGTATAGTCACTGGTAGATTTATTAGTTAACTTTGTTATTGAGGTTATGATATATGTAGTTTAACATCTGACAGTTTTAATATTAATCTGAAAGACTTTTGAAACTTATTCTGCACTGAAAGTTTTGCTTTTCTTCATCAAACAGACTTCAAGAATCAGCATATGAATCTCAACAATGGTGACAATCAACATAAAGCTCCATGTTGCAGTGCATTCTGGGAGCACCAATCAAAACTCATCCATGGCTCCCAGCATGCAATGCGACATGAATAAATTATGCAGCTGTCTTAGTATTTTCTTTTATTCTTACTATTTCCTTTTGTTTTGCTATTTTGTTGTGACTTTTAGCAGCGTGTTTTGTGATGTTCACAGAGGATCTTTTTATCTGAATTTGTTGATTGTCACCATTGTTGAGATTCTTACGCTGAGTCTTGATGTCTGTATGATAATGCAGTCTTAAGCTTTTAGTGCTGATTTACTTTTGAAAGTCTTTCAGATTAATCTTAAAACTGATGGCTCAAGCTCTATATTATATGTGAACAAAGCCAAAAATTTTAATCAATCGATGATGATGCTATGAATGAAATCAGTTATGGAAATCACTAAATGCTGGTGACCTCTTTATGAAAGTCCAACCATCAACACCCGAATGCCATAACTAACATGTCTAAACAAACATGCAGTTATGGCAGCCAAAGTAATTGTATTGTTTTAAACAACTCCATAAAGAGCATCACCAGCTTCACACGTTACTAACCAGATTGACTTTAGATGTTGATGTTTTAGTTTCATTTGAATTACCATTATCGAGGTGTGGGATTACAAATTTATTTAAATGTTTAATTTAGATTCCAATGTAATAGTGTACAAACTGAAGAAGTTATATACATTGTATTTAGCATTTATGGTGAAGATGATGACATCAGATGAACGATTCAAGAGGTCCCTGCCAGTTCCTGTTCTCTTATTGTAAGTCTAATGAGCCAGACGACGGAGACTCTTGCCTTTTGTTTGTAATGGCTCTAGGGGCCCCCGGCCTCAGTTTTTGGGTAGTTAGGCTGATTGGATTAGGAGTGATTAAATCAGGCAGGATGCTATACCTGAATACTTAATTTGCATGCCTTAAGGTTGTCACCCAGGTTCTTGGTTTCCATTCCTAAGCACTGCCCTTAAATGTATTTAAAACTACAATGTATCACTGCTTTAGTGAGACTTGGATGACTACAGCGACGCGCAGCGAGTTCTCAATAAAGAGTAACTTCTGGATGAAAGATATCCCAACGTCTCCTGGTCTCTGGTTCGTAGAAGAGAAAAGTTCACAACAGATGGTGCCGTGACCCGGATAGAGTTCCAGCTTCCTCACCTGAATCCAGATTGAAAACTTCAAGCTCAAACAAAGATCTGCTTCTAGACTGCATCTTTTGGAATCCAGCGAAAACTTCAAGCTGAACAAAGATTTCCAGACTGAATTTTTCTTTCAACCAAGGTTGTGGTGAGTGCTGTCTCTAATCCAAAAGAACTTTTAAGACCAGAACAAATTTGTTATCCTCTGCGCCGTCAGAGAAGAGATAACAGACAGCTGTAGGGTTTGGTTAGCTAAGTTATCCTCTAAAAATGTCCTTTTAGAGATGAAGGTTATCCTCTGTCCAGGCAGGGAAGATTAGCATCACGTGCTAATAGTGTGTTACCCTCTGTTTTCAGGCAGGGAAGATTAGCATCACGTGCTAATATTGTGTTACCCTCTGTTTTCAGGCAGGGAAGTTTAGCATCACATGCTAATATTGTGTTACCCTCTGTTTTCAGGCAGGGAAGATTAGCATCACGTGCTAATATTGGTTATCCTTTGTTTTAGGCAGAGAAGGTTAGCATTTCATGCTAATAATTTTGGTTTATCCTCTGTTCTTGTAGGCAGGGAAGTTAAGTGTGAAGTGTTGGTAATTTGGAAAGTTAACAATAGTTAAGCTGTGTTAACAAATGTACCCTCTGTTGATCAGAGAAGTTTTAGTGTTTGTTTGTGTGGTACAGAAGAAACGTACAAAATGGTTAGAAGGAATGCTAGACGGATTCCAACAACAGAAAAGGGTGGTCTTGCGACTCCATTGTGGTCAGATAGTGAATTCAAAACACTGTTAGGGGAACAAATGAACCTAATGATCACTGAGAAAGTTAGACAAGAACTAACTGAGAAATATGAGATCCATCCAGACAAGACTTGGTCTGTAGATGAGTGTAAAAAGGTATTAGGAGCATGTATTCGCAAGAACAATGTGAAAGGTATTATCTGCTGCCACAGAGAATTTGGTTTAGCGCTAGCTACACAACAGTCTCAGCATAACTCAGAGCTAGAGAAACAGAACAAAGAGCTCCGTGCTAGAGTATCCTCTTTGACTAAGAAATTGAACCGCAACAAAGCTTCAGAAAAAACTGATGTGGAAGAAGTTAGTCAACCGGATAACAATTATCCTGATTTACAAGCTTTCTTTGAAAGAGATGTAGCTCTCCAATCAGTAATTGATGTGCCTGTAGATTCAGTGAAGGTATGTGGTGCTACGAGAAGATCTCAGGGAATTGAGGGAATTGAAAGTGTTGCTCCCAACTCTTCTGTTGTCCAAGTACAAACTGTTGCCAAAGCGCTAGGACCTAAAGATATTGTAGCGAATTAGCTTAAAAGGGAATTGTATATAAATAATTACAATTATGATTAATTACAATTATTTATATCGGCTGACAGTGATAACTGTAGCAGAATTAAATTGCCATCAACTGATCTAATCGTCCAGCGACCATTCAGTGTAAGTTCATATCAACTCTAAGAAAGGATATTTTCGTGACCACAGAAAATACTTTCTTAAGTATTAATGCATTAGAGCATGTAGCAAGGGTCAAAATCGTAAAGGGACATTAATTTGCAAGGCAGAACCAGAAACTCATGTAATTTGTGCACACAACTTTTATTAACTCTTCCGAGTCGCCGATCACGCCGGCGTGATCAAGACACATGACCAGTTTAAGACGTTGAAGCATAAAAACAAAGTCACGTTGAGCGCTGCCGTCCACTTCTATCGAAAGTGCTGGCTTGAAACTCTATACTACTTTTTGTTTTGTGTTGATAGACCAAGTAAAAACGGAGATATGATCATTTAAACTTTATATAAAAAAATATTGAAAATATTGACGCGTTCGTAAAAGAACGCAAGATGGGATGCGACAGGCGTTGCATTTATTCTAATAACTTCGTCGGTTTTTGTCATAAAACAAAACGGAGAAAAATGTGCGAATCTGCTGACTCTGCTCTTCAGACTGCACATTTCAGGGAGTGGAGGAGGAGCCAACTGAGCAAAGAAGCGAAATTGAAAGGCGCCGGCGGGAGATTGATGGAGTAGACGGAGAGACACACATATTAGAGAGAGATATTATTGCTAGTTTTTGGAAGAGTTTGAGTAGATTTTGAGAATAGTTTAGGAGTAGTTTAGATAGTTTAGGTAGTTTTTGTCATGGAAATGCAAGGCCTGTGATGTAGCCCTCTGTCTCATTGTTGACAGAAACTGTTTTGAGGAGTAGCACAGAAAAAAAACAACAACACACTTTTTGTTGATATTTGTTGTAAATAGTTGTATGTATAGTTTGACTTTGTGTTCATTTGACCTTTTGTATGGTATATTTGCGCTTTTTAGGAACCCCTCTTACTCAGGAGTGAAAGCCCTGTAATGTAGCTGTCTGTGTAATTGTACATGAAGTGTTTTGTAGAGTTTATAAGCAAAAAAGAAAAGAAAAAACGCCTATTGCCACACCTGTTTTTTGCTGTATATAGTTAGATTTTATCTCAATTTTACCTTTTTTATGTTGTATTTGCACTATTTGGGAACCCTAATATTCTGGGAATGCAAGGCCTTAAATATAGCTCTCTGTATAATTTTGTGCATGAACTGTTTTAAAAAGTGGCAAAGCTAAAAAGAAAAAAAAAAGCCTATGGCTACACCTGCGTTTTTTTTAAATCATATTTTTTTTGTATATAGCTTGATTATATCTGAATTGTACCTGTATATGGTGACACTTACAACTTGTGTTTACATTTTAAACCTTTTAAAATGCTTCATTGAGCATGTTTGTGTTTTTTGTAGTAAAAAAACTATAATTTTTCTATTCGGATTTTGTATTTTTTGTGTGATTTTGGGTCCAGTATCTTGATACAGTACATCAAAGTGAAAAACTAATTGTTTGTTCATATAGGTGATGTTGTGCTGAAAAAAATGATACCAAACATTGGTATGGTATAAATTTGTTTATGTAGCAAAATAAAAAAATAAAAAAGTACTCAAAAACGGCCAAAATAGCCCAAGACTCCGAAGAGTTAACTAAACACTAACACACATATAACTAATCTAACAAACAACAAACATACATACACTCACGCGTATATACAAAAGGGGAGCTAAAGTGGATGAAAGAAGCCATTAGAGAAAACAGAATGCAGTTATGGAAAGAGTCAGTTAACCACCTGAGTAAAACCATCAGCGCCGTTCATAACGGAGTCTATAACTTATACTAAATCTCTGTTTAGTTTAGTTAGATGAACCATACTTGCACTTCCACGTGTGTCTGGAATGCAGTCTCGGAGGAAAAGTCTTGGTTTCAAGTCTTGGACTCGCGATCAAGTTCTTCCGGGTTGAAGAGTGATGAATTCCAAAGAGGTTATTCTTGTTCTAAGGTAGCTTCATGTAGCTTTGGTTGAATGGTAGGTCAAGGCCGCAAAGCCTGGCGCAAAACTTAAGTGTCCCGAAGAGTTCTAGCTCACATCCTTTTAGAATCTAACAGAACCGCAAGACTGAGATATGTTGGAGCCCACCGGGCACGCCGGCACCGGCTCAGGCTCTCTACACGGGCAGCAGTCCGGAGAGTTGGCAGAAGAGAGTGCGCAGAAGAAGCTCTCGGCGGAACTGTGCGTGAGCCCTTTAAGGTGAGAAAAGTCACGCCTCTCAGGATGGGCTTGACCAATGAGAAAGGCTGAATTTCCAAGCGGGAGTTTGGAAATACTGGGGGGGTTTATGACTCTTTGTCTGAGAGCATGTTAATTTGCAAAGGGGTTGAATTAATAGTTGTTATACAAACCATTAAAGATTCTTAGGACATTAATACGTTGCATAGGTATCAACATGTAATATTCACTCTCACTTAGATCATCCGAAGACGAATTGATAGAGACCAAACATGTTACCGTTAGAGTGATATTAACTAGTGATCTATTATAAGCATGCATAAAATGGTATACAATACACAAAAACATATACAAAAACAGTAATAATATACACAATGTTCTAATGATATGTGTGCTCATTCAAAGAAAGGGTTTTCTCTGAATTAATTAGAGAAGAGTCCATTTTATGGCATAATGTCTTTTTCCTAAAGGGATGTGTTGCTCGACCATTTGCATTCCTTTGAGCAGTAAAACTAGTGTTATCTGATGGGTTGCCATGGCACCGGGGGGGCCTGGAGGCGTCCACAGACATAGGGGCACCCAAGGATGTGTATTGGGTGAGGGGTCTGTGATTATTTGTTAATCTAATAACTAATTTAATTTGTTAAATCAAATGAAAGATTGTGTCTGATTGGTCCAAATGCTACATAATTCCCCTCTTTCGAACGTTGTTGTCTATTGGACGGACAACAACGTTCGAAAGAGGGGAATTATGTAGCATTTGGACCAATCAGACACAATCTTTCATTTGATTTAACAAATTAAAGATGCAGAACAATCAAACTTGCACCTGCCACTCATGGCTGGGAGACTGTGGTGGCTCTCTGGCTGTTGGTTGCCTCCAGGAGTGGTTGCGGTGGTGTGGTGATGTAAGCTGTAACAAGGTGCGGATCCTCGAGCAGGTGCAGCAGGTGTCGATGCAGTGTCGGCTGTCATCCTGAAGTGAGTTGGTCCGGGTCAGATGGTTGTTGATGTTGTTAGCCAGAAGGCTATCTGTGGTACCCGTGGTGTGGAACAGCCGGGTTAGACTCTCACTGGTGAGAGTGCAGGTGGTTCCAGGGGTCGCAGGGAATTGTTATGGAGATTTTGTAGTGTGAAGAGAGTTTCAGACTGACCTAGTGATGATGGCAGGCGGGCAGCAGGTGGTTGTTAGCCCTCTGTTCTGCTGTAACATCACCAGAAGTCTGATGTTTGCGGTGTCGCTTTGCTTTGGTGGCGGCACCGACTTGAGCTTGCCTGAGTTGTGTTGGTAGAGGTTTCGCTGTTGGGCATGTGGGCCTGTTGCTCAATCCAACGTTGCCTGGCTGCTTCTGGGGTGTCGACTGGTTTTAAGGGATGCTCCTCCCTTGGAGGGGTCTGATGCTGTGTTACGTCAGGCAAGGAGTCAGAAGTTTGTCCTTCACAGTACTCCTCAGTTGAGTCTTGTTCAAGGAGCTCTTTCGCCAGTGTCAGAAGCTCCTGTAACTCAGAAGTAGGCGTGTCCAGCTGTCCTGGTGCAGCATCCATTTGGCACCTGTGTGAAGGGTGTGGAGAAGGATGTTGTGGGGGACTGTCGTTGGACATACCATGCTGTTCGCAGGATGAGGATGGCCTTTTCCATGGTTCCTGCCAGTGGCTGGTCTGGGACCTGGGTCTGTTGCCATGGCAACGGCTCTTTCCTCTGCTGGCTAGTGGCTTTCTGTAGAAGGGCCTTGCATTGTGGCAATGCTGGGTGCCTTCTGGCGCCTGTTTTGGATTCTGGGTTGTGCAGTTCAGAATCAGTGGGGCCTTGTGCTTGTTACAGGCCTTCTGTGTCAGGTCACGCAGTTGTTGAACTGGCATTGTGGGGCAGGCCATAATGCCTATATGGTGACTTACAATGGGGTGGAGGTTTCGGAGGAAAATGCTCTTAAAGCTAGTGTCTTCCTCCATCCCAGGTTCACTGCGAGCTCCGAAGTAAGCTCGTCGCAGACGGCCCTGTTTGATGGCTAAGGCAGCGATCAGTCCGTGTTCAAATTCTGGGTCTGAGAATTCCTTTATGATAGCTTGTTTAAGCTGCTGGTAGTCCGATTGGATGTGTCCTGGCTGTCGAGCCAGGAAGCGTCGCACTTCTGGGCTACAGGTGATCCATAGTAGATAGAGTCTATCTTGGTGGTTCACACTGGTCCACGACTGCAGGAAAAAATCAATCTCTCTTAAGTAAGCGTAAACATCATGTTTCCTACAAGTTCTGGCGTGAATGCAGGGATGTTTCTGGCCATTCGGTTGAGGTCTTTGAGTGTCACTCCATGTGCTGTTTCACGGCTCGCCTGAATAAATCCCTTTCCTTCTGCAGCTGCAGAGGTTTTCAGGAAGCTGACTTGTGAAATGTCAGGCAGAAGGCTTTGGCTCCCCTCTTCGTATCTGTGTACAGGAGTGAGGGGATTTGCACTGCTGGCTGTGTGACGTGCAGCAGGGTGCCTTTTATTTGAATCCATGCACAGCCGGTAGGACTGTTTCAGTTCTCTCTGAACCATGTCAAGCTCCTCTTTAATGCTGCAGAATTGCTGAGTCAGAGTTTGGACTTCAGCTCTGGCTGCATGTAGATGGCCTTCTAAGGACTTAGTTCTGGTGTTCCTCTCATTAAGTTCCACATACGCTGTTTTTAACAGTGTCTTTGTGTGAAACAGTTCTCTTTCCAGGTCCTGTCTGGTGGCTTTTTCACACTGCGCTTGGTGTCCAGCAGCCGTTGGAGCCTCTTGAAGACTGGTGATTTCCTTCTGTTGCGCCATTCTGTAAGGTTCTTTACATCCGTTCTGTGCCTTCTCTTGCTGAGCAGGTGTCGGTTCCCTGTAGGACTCTGTGACTTGCAGCTTCAGTTCATTTACCTCCTGTCTGAGGTCCAGGAGATCGTGGACCAAGGAGGAGATGATGCTGGTCGGCTCCTGGCCCAGATAGCAACATATTATCGGCCCAGATCCGGCCCACATCTGGCACATGTGGAATGATGATCTGGCCCACATGTAGCGTGGAATGATGGCACTTGGGCGGACCGCTCCTGTTTGCCAGATCTGGGCCACAAGCAGGCCATAGCAATGCCACATGTCAGCCAAGAGCAAAGAAATAACCTTATCTGAGCCACAAAATCTTCATAAATTATTTATAGAGTCCTCTCAGCTTGTCTAAGCTTGTTAACAAGCAAAATCACTGAAGGAAAGAAATGAACAGAAAAAAGAGACAAATAGAAACTCGAGAACTACAACTGATTAAGCCACAGCCTTAGATGAATTCAGCTGAAGATAAAAGACATTAAATCTATGAAGATCTCAGCAGAGGAGGATTAAACAACTCCACAAACAGCATCAGCAGCTTCACTTATTACTAACCAGACTGACTTTATTTCTGTTAGAGGTCCACATAAGTTCTTATTGAGAATTAACAGGGTTTAAATCTAATGTTTGTTTCATTTGAAGTCACCATACTGGTGATTGGTGTTTCCATTAATGGGGCTCTTAATTCTTATTGTTGATCATTTGTTTTCTTTGGCTGCTGCGACAGTGTGTACATCTGCAGAACATCATAGTTTACTATTGATGGTTTCACAATTATCATATATTGCCATTTGAACCTCAAAGCTGTGTAATTTAATGCTTTCACATTGCAAACCCTGTATTACTGCAACTTGAGTTACAACGTCAGTTTGAAAATATACCAAAAACACAAGAAGGTGAACAACACTGACACACAGATATGAGCAATCAGCATATGAATCGCAACAATGGTGACAAAATATTCAGCTAATCAATTCTGGACATCACAAAAGCTACTAAAAGACACAACAAGCAAGAACAGCAAGAAATACAAAACAGCAAGAAATACAAAATAAATACATGAACCAAAGTTAGAATTAAAGAAAATAACAGGACAATTCAGCTGCATAATTTATTCATGCTGTGATGCATGCTGGGAGTTTTGTACTATGGTACCCAGCATGCATTGCAACATTACACTTTCTATTGTCACCACTGTTGAGGTTCATGTGTTGATTTATGATGTGTTTGTGTGTTATAAGAGATTAATGTTTTGTGCTTTAAAAAAAAAAAAAAAAAAGTCGTTAATTGGTTCTGCAATGCTATTGATCTTAGGCTGCAGTTTTATACAGCAAATGTATTATTGGTACAACACAATCGCTAGAGTCAAACGACATTAATGAATCAGGCTATTTCATTATGATGATGAACCATCAATAGCTGACTATCATCACCTGATCTCATTTTGCCTTTATTTGTTACTGCAAATGTGTTTGATAAACATACCATAACAACAGCCAGCAAAGACAAGCTAATTGTAATAAAAGTTAAGAGCCCAATTAATGGAAACACCAATCACCATTATGGTGACTTCAAATGAAACAAACATTAGATTTAAACCCCTGTTAATTCTCAATAAGAACTTCTGTAGACCTCTTAACAGAAATAAAGTCAGTCTGGTTAGTAATAAGTGAAGCTGCTGATGCTGTTTGTGGAGTTGTTTAATCCTCCTCTGCTGAGATCATAGATTTAATGTCTTTTATCTTCAGCTGAATTCATCTAAGGCTGTGGCTTAATCAGTTGTAGTTCTCGAGTTTCTATTTGGCTCTTTTTTCTGTTCATTTCTTTCCTTCAGTGATTTTGCTTGTTAACAAGCTTAGACAAGCTGAGAGGACTCTATAAATAATTTATGAAGATTTTGTGGCTCAGATAAGTGTGGTTTATTTCTTTGCTCTTGGCTGACATGTGGCATTGCTATGGCCTGCTTGTGGCCCAGATCTGGCAAACAGGAGCGGTCCGTCCAAGTGCCATCATTCCACGCTACATGTGGGCCAGATCATCATTCCACATGTGCCAGATGTGGGCCAGATCTGGGCCGACAATATGTTGCTATCTGGGGGTGGTTCAGGCTGGGGGTCAGGTGTCCACTTGTGTCACAGTCTCGCTGTTCCTTTCTCTGCCACTGCAGGTTGTTGGCTGCTTTGGGCTCAAGGATGTCCATCACCGTGCTCTGCTGGGTTTTCAGGTGGTCCTGGTGAGCTGGCAGGGCTGGATGTCTGTGGAATGTCTGAGACACACTGGCACACTTGGGAAAACACCAGAGAGAGAGAGGCAGAAGGCAAGTGCACGTACGTACAGAGGTGTTAGGCTATCTGTATGGGGAACGGCTCTGTGGGCCGTGTAAGGTGTGAATAGCTGGTGAGGGGCAGCTAGTGAGCTAGTGAGGTAGGGTGCTAAGGACGCAGGGAGAGGGTTTGAGTCACTTTGTTGACGAGGCTGTAAGCAGGGGTCAGCTAATGACCGGCTATGCGTGTGGTCAAACTATTACTCAAAGCACTGATGGTTCACAGGTTTGGTCACTATGAAGGTATCAAATAAACAAAACTGAGATAAAATCAGGAAGAGACAGAGGGAGAAAGAAGGGCTTTCCTTATTTATTTTAAGCTAGGAGATATGACAAAGCAGATGTCACTTGTTCAAAGGAATGTAGCAGGGTCATAAAGCCTAGGGAGACTGCTGGCTACGCTAACAGGGACACATCAACCACTTTAAGGTATACAAACAGAAACAATAGGAAGTGTTTCTAGTCTGCTCATGGCCCTGGTGTAAGAGGGTAATAGAAAAGACAGGAATTAGGCTACTAATAACCTGTACAGCTCATTAAGGGGACAACAGTTGCTAGAACTGCTCTAATCCTAGCCCGAGAGGGAAGATGGTGATGGTCAAATAACTAAAAATAAGGTAAGGGTAAAATTAAAATTCCCTAATAGCTTTAAGAAACTAAAAGGAATAAAAACATAAAAATAAACAAATTGATTTAATTAAATCTCAGATTTAATTAAAATCAACTTAGCTGAATTGGTACATTCAAGCTAAACCAGGGTAAATAAATAAAAACAAAATCAAAGAGGTAGAATAAAGTCAAAATAAAAATAACACAAATAGAACCAACATATGTGAGGAGGGGCCAACCTGAATCTAAACAGAAAGTGATAGCACAAACAGGAAATTGAAAACAACAGTGAGGGGGAGAGAGAGAGGAGTTGTTCAAACTATTCACTTTACACTCACACAGTGTCAGTTAGTCGGATGCTAACAGCTAACAGTTGAGGTAAAGGGCTCAGCTTAGATGCCTGTGCGGCTGCTACAGAGTTAGCTTTGGCTAAACTCAGTTGTTTGTTTACACAAGGGTCTGTGACGTGTGTGTGCTGTTATCAGATTGAACCGGAAGAGGCTGCTCTCAACTTCCGTGATCAGACGTTGCTAAGAGACCGATGCAAGTCTACAACACGCACAAGTGGAGCAGAACTTGCACCGCTGTAAACATGCATGGGAACTCACGCAAAGTCAGTTATGACGTATCGCATACAACTTCTTTCACAAATCAAAAACAGCACATTCACACAATAGTAAAATTACTAGTTAGCTAGGCTGGAATTACACAATTAATTTGCTATTCAATTGCATCACTTCAGTGACTACAATGATACGTGATGGTTACAAGAAGGCCTTAACTCTGGGAGATGAGGAACATCGCTCAAATCATCATTTAACTAAATATCCTGTAGCAAGATTTCTTCGTTGCCCAGTTTTGATATCACTGCAAGTGGGGTTTCTTCGCCACGCAGATTAATTTGTGCTGCTAATCTGAGATTCCTTCGTCAGAGAAGATTTACACATTTAAAGATGAAATGAGGATATGTTCGCCCCAAAATCAGATTAATTTAGTCTGGTACCATCTATACAGGCTGCTAATCTGAGATTTCTTCTTCAGAGAAGGCTTACGCTCTACTAACAACAGAAATTAGGTTTTCTTCACTAATATCAGGTTAGTTCCTTATTGTACGATTTAAACACGTATTATAGCATTGATAAACTTTCTACTGCTCACAGTAAGGTGCATTCAAGCTACAGTCTATCTGATTTTATCAGAAACTGCATGTGTAAGGCGTTAATAAAATTATGAGACAAACACACAAGTTTGGTACTGGGTCTGCTTGCAAATAATGTTTAAACAATTGCCCGCATTCTCCACCATCTGCAGCATATTTGCTTTATGAGATGAACATAATTAATCATAACGGGTTATCATTTATATATCCATCTTCAGGAATTAGCTGTAGTATTAATAGTACAATAAAATGATTAGTTCGTCCTCAGTACGGACCCTTCTATTGAGTCTAAGGAAAATTATTCCTCTGGTCACGACAAATAATTTCCTTACTGAAGCATTGCTCTGAGCATTGTAGCAAGACCGGACATTAAAGTGACTTTGTTCTGAGAGCAGCAGACACAGACAACCAAGTGTGAATACATATGGATGTTTATTAATCTACACTACAGGGGAACATGTAACATAGAACTAGACATAGACATAGATTCCTGATGAATTCCTTTAGGAGTGAAAGCTTCGTCATTCCAGTCATGGGTGATTAGTCCGAAGTGAGTTGACAAAGTTACTGAGTTTAAAACTTCCAGAAGATCGGACTCCCCCGGAAGGGGAGCCGTGAGGTTTCCAAGGTGATAAGTGTGTCTCCGGGGCACCGACAGTTAAGAGAAGCGTTGGCTTTTGGTGCGGGAGAAGTTTTATCTGTTTCCCTGTAACACCCATTTTGGTTAGTTTGACCAATAACAAGGCTCATAGTTTCAGCGGGAAAATGTTCTTTGTCCCACTTGACACCTCGTTTGCATGTTTTACGACTGATCTGGAGACTGGTGTAATTTTCCCCACAGTACAGTAAAAATAGTGTGATGCATTTCATGATCACATAGTGTACATCATTGTGTGAGGAATAAAGAGCAGATCATTTTGATATCAAGAAAGAGACATCTGAGAGGTATTAAACCAGAGATACCTTCATACCTCTAAATATGAGTGTTTAGAGCTTACTAATACGAATAACGAGTGGTAACTAGGCTGATATAATAAGGAAACATACAAACAACACATGCATATACCAGATACATTTATAACTGCTTAATTATGGCCTAAATAGAGAAAATGTCTTTAGGTGTGTGTGTGTGATGTGTATTTGAAATCGTGGAGACAGACTAGTCTGGTCCAGGGGGTCACCCCCCCCCTTCTGTGGAATGTTTTTGAAGCTTGATAAGGACACTTAGTCTATCCTTTTGATAGTGATAAAGACCATCTGCAATTTAGTACCCATATAAATGTAAACGCTGAGGCCAGGTCAGTAATTTATATGCAAAAGTCAAAAGGCTAAAAGGGTCCCTTAAGCCATAAAGTCCCAACGACCATCAAGGATCATAAGCAGATGTTACAGAATCCCCCCTTTTGGCTGAAAATGTTCACCTGGAGACATCTTCAGCCAACAGTGGATCATGACGGTCAGATGGCAGGTGGATCACAAATGACTGATGACAGGTGGTTTCTACTTTTCCTCAGCTTGGGTGTTAACCTTGTTCGGGTTCAGCAGTGTCTCTGCCTGGGCCCCTCTTCTCCAGTGGTTCCGTTTGAAGGTCTAAGGGCGTGCAGCTGTGCACGTGTTCATGGACCTTTGCATCAGGTTGACTCTCAGGACTGGATGTGGGTCTGAGGAGGTGTAACCTGTCTCTGTCAGTCGCGTGAGCTTCCACTTCTGGATATCTTGGCCTTCTGTAGTGTTTGGTCAAACTGGGTGATGTTTTAGCCAGTTTGTCAAGGTCTTTGGGAGTCGTCTCGTGCAGTTTCGGGGTCTGCATGGAGAGGCTTTCTTCTTTTGCTAGAAGGGAAGAGTTCTATGGTGAGGGCTGGCGATGCTTTGGTTTGCGGCCATTCACTTCATCCAGTGTGTAGCAATTCTGGGATGGGGGACTCCGTTCTGCTCAGCGGTGGTGATGCTGATGAGGGCTCCGCTTTTCTTGGCTCTAATTCCTTTTCAGGTGGTCTTCCAGAGCATTTATCTTAGAGTCTTTGTTTTAAGGTCAGTTTTAGCTTCCTCTAGTAGCTGTTCTGCAGACTGTAGATGTCTTCTCATGTCTTTCTGGGAAGCCTTGAGTTCTTGTCGGTCACGTTCAGCAACTGCAAGGGCTTCTTGGAGCTGTTCAACTTTTTCTTTGTTTCCGGTTTCACTCCACCTGGTACCTTGAGTTTATCCTGAGTCTTCACTTCGAGCTTGTCTGTGAAGCGTGAGATGTGCAACAGCTCTCTCAGGAACTCAGTGGTCTGATGCCTGAAGCCATCCTGGACTTTCACTGCCAGTTTGTCTATGCGGGTTTTGGCCATGTGTCAGTTCCTTTTGCAGATGGGTGCTGTGCTTGTCGCGAAATGTCAGCTGGGCTTTGAGGGCGTAGCTTAAGGAACTGATGGCCTTGTTTAGCTACCCGTGGTGGTGATTCTGGCTTGAGTCATGTGTCAGGAGTCTCTTCCGGATCGTGACTATTACTCAGAATATTAAAAGTTCAATGGTCTTTAGGGTGAGGCTCTCTGTAATGCCTCTTAGTCAGGTGTTCACATCTCCTCCTGTGGGGTTTGCTTTCTGTGACATGCTGGCAGACTGGAAAGTGAGGACTGACACAGATCTGTATAGTGTTATCGGCCCATATGTGGTGAAACAGCTAAGTGTCATTTCAGTGATTGCAAACCCAAAGTGGAGTGCGTTGTAGTGGGCTTTGTGGTTCAGGCTTGCTGTTTCGGAATTGACAGCAACCTGACATGCTCTGACATATTCCGCCACATCTTGCTTTATGCTAGCCCCGTATGCCACTTGTTTTAGTGTCTTATAAGTGTCTCTGGTACCGTGGTGTCCAGCACATGGTGCGTTGTGGGTATGCATTAACCTGACCCCCCTTTGTCGCTGTGTCACCACAAGCTTTGGCGCAGAGTGGGCATCAGGGACATATTATGGAATGTTGCTCAGCACATGTAGCATGTGTGTGACGTCATGCCGCAGTTTGAGGGCTGGAGCAGCAGCAAGTCGAGTAGATGTGATAGGGTGGTTGGAGGGGTCCGGGAGGTGGTAAAGCATAAGCTTTATTGTTCAGTCAGGGGTTTGCATTTAGGCAATGATATTTATGGATAGCTCTTAAGTTAGTGTCAGGGCTGCGAGGTGGGTACCCTGGAGGTGAAAGTTGGTTTCATTCTGGTTATGGTTGCCATGTCATGGGTGGGTGGGTCTTGGTTGAGGCCGTAGCTCACCATGCCATACACTTGTGATGTTGTTGCATGCCTGGTACAGGTGTTGGTGCTTGACTGGCTTCCTGTTCATTGTGGCAGACTCATCTTTTTCCTAGCCAAGGAGGTGAAGCTGAGATTGGCATAAATTGGGAATTTGAGTCTGTGTAACTGAGGAGTTCTTTGATGCAGTTCTTGTGAGCTGATGCGATTTAAAGGGTGATCAGGATGGCTGTCACTTGTACTGTGATCACTGGGAGTCCAGCTTGAAGTGTTGCTGTGGGAGACTGGAGAATCACTGGATGATTCGTGAAGTGCAGAGCTGGGCTCTTTTGTCATCTGAGTAGTTAGTGCCCCGGTGGGAGCAGTGTTCTGCTGAAGTGGGCAACCCCCCTTTAGTTCTGGCCATGTTGTTGGTGTAGACCAGGACTAAGGCAGTAGTTGGTGAATCCAGCTGTAAAATGAAACTCCTTGGGATGAGGGTAAATCAGGCATGGTGTAGAGTGCAGATGCCATTTGAGTTTGATGATGTAATGTGGTCTTGAGTGAGTCCACATAGCTGACATCAGCTCTGCATCGTTGCTTCTTGTGAAGAGCAGCTTTGGCACTGGCAGTTGTCGACAGGTGCAGGATGTCTCTTAGAAAAGGGGGTGTGGCTCAGAGTGGGGCCAGGTTCCCTCCATCCCCTTGAAGGTGTGTGCTTGAGGGTTTGGCCACGCTGTCTGTGTGTCACACTGTGGCTGTCCGTTCCCCTTTTGTGTATGCTGGTACTGCAGTCTCATATTTTTGCCGATGTAAACGTCTGGTATGGTCTGGCCAGACGTTCTTGCACTACAGGGCTTCTCCAGGGGGTTGCAAGGTCTCATAGGAAACTTGTGCACTTGCTTGCGAAGGCAGGTCTGGTGTGTGCTCGGTGAGTGCTTTGAAGCGTGTGAGGCTTCAGGCCATGTCCTCATGGCTGGCTGTGAGATTTTCCCGTGACCTCTGTGACCTGACAGTCTGTCTAGGTGACCTGTCTGGCTGGAGTGGCTGGGGTTCTTGCACTTCAGCCCAGAGTTTCGGCTGTCTCACTTTCAGCAAAGGGTCAATGTGACCCAGCAGCTCTTTATCACTGAGAAGGTGGTGTGCATGTATGGCTGCATGTTCCGTGCACACCTTTGGGCCTTAAGAGTTCAGTTCTGTTTCTGAGCTTCAGCTTGGGGTCTGCCCAAGAGTTGGAAGTGACATAAAAGTTGGATTTACTCCAGTGTCACCAGAACTCCAAGTCTCGCCTTGTTTTCTAACATGCTGTTTCCTGGTTTCCCGATTGGGTCCCTCAGAAGTCCTGGTATCGGGTTTGTGTGGTGACCGTTATGCTGACAGGTGTTGGATCAACCTGGATGTGCAGCCATCAGCTGAGGTGGCTGGGTGATGCCATTACCTGGCGATGGAATGGCTGGCTCTGTGGTCAGTGGCTGGTTTAGCAGAGATCTGGGTGGGCATTTTGGGGCGGTCATCCATTCCAGTTCTCACACTTATAAGGAGTCTGTACTGCCCATTTTGCCTCTTTTGCGGGGCTTCCTCTGAATGAGTTCCTTTAGGATACTCAAGATCTCTATACTGTCTCAGATGTAGCCACACTGTTCAGCTCTGAGAAGAGCTGGGACGTGTCACAAGGGTTTCTGCTGGTGAAATTTCAGGTTTGTTGCTCAGTGCTCTGTCTGGTGCTTGGGAGAGGCACCATCACGGCTATGCTGTTCCTGCTGGTTGGGAACTGTGTTGACTTTCTGATGAAGCATCTATCACAGTGATGTGCCTTTCAAGATGCAAAGGCAGGAGGAGTCTGGGTCGTGGGCTGGTCTGACCTTGAAACTGAGTTCTCACGACCAGCTGAGATGTCAGTGCTTATCTCTGTGTCCTGGCTGTGCACTTCAGATGAGTTGGCTGGCTGGAAGTGTGAACGTTCCCGCACTTGAGGCTAATTCTCTGAATGCTTAAAGTCCCTTGGGCTCAAAACCATACGGCAGGTTCATGTTGGTGAAACGAGGGCGGTGTCCATTTGGGTTGTGTACACGGGGTGTACGGTCTCATGGAGCTGATGGTCAGGTGCAGGAGAGTTGACCGTGTGTTTCTTTTGGCTTGTCGTGGGCGGTCAGCCGTCTGCTGATGTGCTGTTTGGGTGCCATCTGGTGTTAGGATGGATGTCTCTGTGGTGAGAGACTGTTTGACAAGATCTGGGCGTTTCTTTTAGTAGGAGGGCTTTCTGGTAAGTTGTTGGTTTCTTATGCCACTCGTAGTTAAAAGGAGTTTGATAGTCTGATATATCCTGTTTGCCCTGCCGGGGAGGCCACTCGCAGGATCAGTTCGTTTTATGTCCTCAGGATCTCTGTTGCTGGCCCGTGTGCTCTCCAGAGTCAGTTCTGGGTACTGTGCAGAGATGGGCAGGATTTTAACAGTATTTGTGGAGGCAGCGCTGTGTTGTCTGTAGGCCATATGGGCTGAGTTCCGCAGATGTCGGGTGGTCATTGTGCGGGGGAAGACCATGGCGCATGAATGGTGACTCACCATGTGATGCGAATTTCTGGGAGGAGGGAAGGTTCTGGAGTTGAAGCCTTCCTCCCTTGTGGCCTGTTCTGTTGTCTGCCGTAGACTCAGAGCTGGCTGTAGCAGGCTTCTTGTAAGTTCTGTAATCCGCTTTGACAGTTTCAGACTGCTGGTACAGGATGTTGTGTTTCAAGGTTGGAGGTGATCCTGAGCAGATAGTCTGTCTCGTGTGGTCACATTGGGCAGAGTTCGAGCATAAAAGTTCATGTTTTGCAGGCAGGCAAGTGTGGTGGCCTTCTGCAGGCCAGTTGGTTGGGGTCTGTGGGGCCACACGGTGTCTGTATCTGCAGTGATGCTCTGGAAGGGTCCCTGCCCCACCTGTGTTGTGTTTTCCCTTTCTGTTCACCTTGTGGTCTGCAAGCCTATTTCAGTTAATTTGTGACATTGAGTTTGCCTTGGCTTCGTTGGTTGATGTTTGAAGTTGCCTCGTCGCTGAGCAGAGACTTGGATTTCAGCTCGGGCTGCTTGCAGGTGGCATTCACAGGCATTGTTTCAGTTCGCCTGGGTCATTACTTAAGAGAGCTTTAGCCTGCTGGAGCCTCTCTGGCTTCTATTCCAGCTGCTCTCTGTGCTCAGTGTCTGTGTGGGTTTTGTAGAGGCATCCTGAAACTTTCTAATTCCTCTTGTAGCTCCTTGTCCTCTTCATCCGCTGTCATTTGCTGGTCCAGCTGGTCTGGCGGTTCTGCACGCTCCTGGTCCTCCGGGCCTCCTTGTGGTTGAAGCATCTTTCGCTTGGCTTTAACTGGATGATGCGGTTGTAGGCAAGGGCACCGATGATCCTGGCTGGCTCTCTGTGGCTGTAGCCCTGGTTTGATCATGGTCTGTCTGCCGGTTCAGGTTGTCATCCAGCTGTTTCGCTCAGGTGCTGTAGATCAGGAGTGGTCCCGGACCGAGGGCGTCTGTTGCAGTGCTTAGCTAAGCCGGATGATCTGGACACAGGTGGAACACAGGTGGAGAGGAAAACACAAAACACCAATGCAAGTCCGCACAGATTTAGTGAGCTAAAATATTTGGGCTATGTGTTGCATGATTAACTGGTGTGATCAGTTAGTGACGCAAACTAAACGCTTACATATCGTGGCTGATAAGGAAGGAGTGGATAATTGGTGTGAGTGAGCACCGAAAACTACGGGTAACACTGTTGATGGGTGATAACCTAGGGGTCATTTAATGACTTAGGCTATTTGGTTTATCAATGTTATTACCAAGTATTTTCTGATGGTTCAAACAGGTTCGGTCTCCGGGCACACAAAAACAACCAAAACAAACAGAACCAAAATTAATAAAACAAATCAAAGTTCAAATTTAGAAAGGAATAGTGGGAAATCAAGGGTTTACTACCACCTCTAGGGGCTGTGACAAGGACTGCGGAGCGGGGCTCTTGTACTGCCTAGGGAGGTGATGGGAGATAGCTGGACAGACCAAGCACGCTAAAGCAGAGAGGCTCTCTAGTCCTCTTCACGTTTCATATTGAGTGAATGGCTATATCTTAGGTGTTGTTAGGCTTGGTGATGAGCTGAGGTCACTCGGGTGAGCCCCAGTGGTTGGGCCGTCTCCCTTGACTCTCCCGAGTACGCAACTGCAGGGGCTCCTGATCACTCGCACCCATGGCACCCGGTGGCAACCACTCAAACAGCAATGCCTTTTGGCACAATGTTGCATCACTCAAGTGAGGGAGGCTCAACAACTAGCTGGCACAGCCAAAATTGGGTTTCGCCTGTGGGTCCCAAGTTACACGGACCCCTTTTGGGCCTCGAACTATGGATGAGTTCGCTCCTCTCAAAAGGGTGGACCACCGTGTAACTTCACAGGGTAATTAACCAAAATTGCCCTTATGTGTCAGTCAGTATGGTTGATACAACACTTGAGGTACCCCATTGCTGATGTCGTGCTGCGTGTTGCCACTCGGAGTACAGGGCCAGAGGTATCCAAGGCGCCCCCCCCAGTACATGTCGGGTAGGTCAGGCACACGAGTCCAGTCCCCGAGAATTCCCCATGGATGACTCGTCAACTTACTGCCAAGCACCAGGGGGCATGCTACCTAACAGGGAACATTGAGAGGGGACAACAGAAAGATTAAGCGTCTAGGATGAAGCAGCTTGATGCCAATGAGCAAGGGAATCAGACGTGTGACGGTGGGCCACTAATAGATTTGGAGGCTCATTGTGCACCGCAGTGGCTAGCATTACCTATGCCTATAGAGGAAGGAGAGGAAAAGGGTAACAAAATAAAATTGAAAATTGAAAACAAAGTTAAAATGTCCTAATTGCGTAGGAAAGTAAATGGAAAATTGTTTTAAATAGATTTAAAATCTAAGTAAATTCAATTTTGCTCAATGGGTGTAGCTAGACTTAAGACTGGAGTAGATGAAATAAAATAAGCCCAAATAAAATAAATAAATAATTGCTGCAAATAACACGGTAAAATAAAATACACAAATCAACCAAATCATGTGTGGGAGACCAAAGTAATCGATAGCCCAGCAGAAGGTGGGACAGGAAGAAACTGTAGAGGTAGGGGTACTGTTACATTTTACACACACTGTCTCTAAGTGTCAGTCGGATGCTAACAGCTAACAGCTGAGATAAAGGCCTCTATCCATGTAGGGCCGTTAGCGCGGTAGCTTCGGCTACATGCAATGGTCTGTTTACATTAGTCTGTGACGTATGCGCTGTCTTGAGTTTGAACCGGAAAGAGCTCGCTATCGCCTTCCGGGGTCAGACGTTGCTAAGAAACCGATGCACGCTTAACAACCGGTGTGCGCGAAGCACTTGAGCCAGATGTAAACATGCATGGGAATCTCTCACTCAGCCAGACTTGACCTGTCGTTCACACTTCATTCATAACTTACACAGCGCGTTCACTTCACAGACAATGACAAAACATTACACCATTAAATCGACCAATTGCATCACATCAGTGGATTAATATGAATGCAATGATACGCGACAATAAGCAGATGAAATACATGTTGTGAGATTTTTTTTTTTTTTTTTTTTTTTTTTTACACAGCTAAAATTTAAGCCGCTGTCCTGAAGAGATTTTATCTGTTCAGGAGAGACTTACGCGGTTTACAACGAAACCCGAAAGTGGGGATTTTCTTTACCCAATATCAAATAGATATAATCTAAAACTCTATGCGCTGCCGATCTGACATGTACTAGTTGGATATGGAACTTATGCTGTTCAAAATTGAAAATGGGGATTCTTCGCCCAAGATCATAACTTTAATATAAAAAAAAAAATATTTATATATATATTTATACGTGCTGCCGGTCTGGGATTTCTTCGCCAGATATATGGGACTTATGCTGTTCAAAACTGAAAATGGGGATTCTTTGCCCAAGATCATAACTTTAATATAAAAAATATTTATATATATATTTATACGTGCTGCCGGTCTGGGATTTCTTCGCCAGATATATGGGACTTATGCTGTTCAAAACTGAAAATGGGGATTCTTCGCCCAAGATCATAACTTTAATATAAAAAATATTTATATATATATTTATACGCGCTGCCTGTCTGGGATTTCTTCGCCAGATATATGGGACTTATGCTGTTCAAAACTGAAAATGGGGATTCTTCGCCCAAGATCATAGCTTTAATATAAAAAAATATTTATATATATTTATACGCACTGCCAATCTGGGATTTCTTCGCCAGATATATGGGACTATGCGGTTGTTGCAACAATTACTTGATCAAGATTTTAAGACTCCCAGTTATCATTAATCCGACACTGACCTGCAGTAAGATTAATGTTGCTCCGTGATCGGGCGAGGGGGCACGCATTAGTTAGCTACGCTAATGGATAAACCCACGGGAGTAATAGTCTAGTTGTATGGCATCGGAACACCAATGATCTAGCTACATATAATATAAGGCCTTAATTTTAAGATAAGCGAGGAACATCGCTCGCTATCTTCTTCGTGCTAAAAGAGGCTTTCTTCGCTCGATTTAGGGCGGTTAAAATAGCATTAAGACACACTATAAAAGGTTTCGTCGTTTTATAGGGTCAAATGTATAAACTGCAGTTAACTTAAGTCATTAACAGCGGCTGTTTCTCAGCGAGAAACTCGAGAACTGTTAAGGCACGGAAAGTGGGCGTGTAGCCTACATTCACAAAAAGATGCAGTTGGATAGTTTGAATAAACACACATAAGAAACACATAATTGTTACTGAGTCTGCTCACAGAACTAGGTTTAAAACGTTGCTCTAAATTTCTCCACCATCTATGTAGCGAATTAGCTTAAAAGGGAATTGTATATAAATAATTACAATTATTTATATCGGCTGACAGTGATAACTGTAGCAGAATTAAATTGCCATCAACTGATCTAGTCGTCCAGCGACCATTCAGTGTAAGTTCATATCAACTCTAAGAAAGGATATTTTCGTGACCACAGAAAATACTTTCTTAAGTATTAATGCATTAGAGCATGTAGCAAGGGTCAAAATCGTAAAGGGACATTAATTTGCAAGGCAGAACCAGAAACTCATGTAATTTGTGCACACAACTTTTATTAACTAAACGCTAACACACATATAACTAATCTAACAAACAACAAACATACATACACTCACGCGTATATACAAAAGGGGAGCTAAAGTGGATGAAAGAAGCCATTAGAGAAAACAGAATGCAGTTATGGAAAGAGTCAGTTAACCACCTGAGTAAAACCATCAGCGCCGTTCATAACGGAGTCTATAACTTATACTAAATCTCTGTTTAGTTTAGTTAGATGAACCATACTTGCACTTCCACGTGTGTCTGGAATGCAGTCTCGGAGGAAAAGTCTTGGTTTCAAGTCTTGGACTCGCGATCAAGTTCTTCCGGGTTGAAGAGTGATGAATTCCAAAGAGGTTATTCTTGTTCTAAGGTAGCTTCATGTAGCTTTGGTTGAATGGTAGGTCAAGGCCGCAAAGCCTGGCGCAAAACTTAAGTGTCCCGAAGAGTTCTAGCTCACATCCTTTTAGAATCTAACAGAACCGCAAGACTGAGATATGTTGGAGCCCACCGGGCACGCCGGCACCGCTCAGGCTCTCTACACGGGCAGCAGTCCGGAGAGTTGGCAGAAGAGAGTGCGCAGAAGAAGCTATCGGCGGAACTGTGCGTGAGCCCTTTAAGGTGAGAAAAGTCACGCCTCTCAGGATGGGCTTGACCAATGAGAAAGGCTGAATTTCCAAGCGGGAGTTTGGAAATACTGGGGGGGTTTATGACTCTTTGTCTGAGAGCATGTTAATTTGCAAAGGGGTTGAATTAATAGTTGTTATACAAACCATTAAAGATTCTTAGGACATTAATACGTTGCATAGGTATCAACATGTAATATTCACTCTCACTTAGATCATCCGAAGACGAATTGATAGAGACCAAACATGTTACCGTTAGAGTGATATTAACTAGTGATCTATTATAAGCATGCATAAAATGGTATACAATACACAAAAACATATACAAAAACAGTAATAATATACACAATGTCCTAATGATATGTGTGCTCATTCAAAGAAAGGGTTTTCTATGAATTAATTAGAGAAGAGTCCATTTTATGGCATAATGTCTTTTTCCTAAAGGGAATATGAAGTGAGTGTTGCTCGACCATTTGCATTTCTTTGAGCAGTAAAACTAGTGTTATCTGATGGGTTGCCATGGCACCGGGGGGGCCTGGAGGCGTCCACAGACATAGGGGCACCCAAGGATGTGTATTGGGTGAGGGGTCTGTGATTATTTGTTAATCTAATAACTAATTTAATTTGTTAAATCAAATGAAAGATTGTGTCTGATTGGTCCAAATGCTACAATATAGAGAGGCTATCCCAGAGCTTACCCTTAGCACGCACAGATTTTTCTGAATTTAGAAGAGCATTGATCAACAAAATGCGTCTCTACGACATGTCGTTAGCAGAAGTCACACAGCTGATGTCACAAATTCTAACTGAATCTGAATTCAACAGTTTTGAGTCTGCTGTTACTTCTGAACTACAACATGCCAGTAAAGGTGATTTGAGAGAAGGTGTTTTGAAAATTCTAAAGAATATCATGGGTCCCAAAATAGACTGGTACAGAATCACTAACTGTGTGCAAAGGAAAGAAGAAACTGTGAGTGAATACACTGAAAGGTTTTGTCAGTCAGCTGTAACTTACAGTGGAATAGTGGATGATTCTGAAAGTGTGCTTGATGACAAAGGACCACTAGTTCGAACATGGTTTGATGGCCTTTTATCAGAGTACAGATCAGCTTTGCCGTTCTTAGATCTAACATGGTCCACTGGAAGCTTGCAAAACAGCTTGGACAGGTTAGCTACTTGGGAAAGAGACTCTGATGTTAAAGCCAGAGTAAAGATTGCAGCAGCGTCCTTTAAGGTTAATACAGAGAACCGACAGAAACGTAAATGTCCTAAGAAGGAGAGTAGTTGTCATTACTGTGGTAAACCTGGACACTGGATGAAAGAGTGTAGGAAAAGCAAAAAGACATTAGGAGAAATTAACAGCTTTACTCAGCTCCTACTCAGTCTACTTGGTACTCTGAAGCAGCCCCTCCCCGCTTCACCGAACTGTTGGAGCAGTTTGCTCAGGTGTTACCTGTTAGGGCTGTGAGTGCTTAATTTCCCAGTAATGTACAACAAAGCTGAAAGATTCTTTGTAAATAAAACTACAGGAAGGTTACTGTCACTTCCTTCTATCGAGAGAATGCTAGTTAAGTACACTCACAGCCTTCAAAGCTATACTACAGCACACTCCAGTCACTCACCTATCCTCTCTGGGTTATGATGTTTGTTATGACTGATGTTCCATTAGAGGATGGAGATGTCACACACTAAAGTTTGCACACCACCTACAGGGATAGGTTAGGACACATGGACCAGTGAGGAGCCCAGGGAAGAACCAAGGCAATAGGCTTCGGGGGCCAACCCTGCGGTGAACATCCCCTCATAGGCCTTCCCCATCCACTAGTCCACCCTTACCTCACTGTTCTTTAGGTGTCTCACGAATTAAGAAATAGGGAAAGAAGGAACAACAATAGCAGACGCAGATTGAACAGAGGATACAACCCTAATGTTTGCAGTCTTTAGAACAAATACTGCTCTGTCTTTTGTTTTCTTTCTTCCTCTGTGCAGATACCACTTGATGGCTGTCCCAAGACCCCTACGCGCCAAACCCCTCACCTGCGTATGAAGCCAACAACAAGACCCACTACCGAGCCAACTGTCACGGAAGACAGAACAAAGAAAAAAATACACAACGCAGAGAATCACATACGAGAACTTCAGTCATCCAGCAACATGATCAAGACATTCTTGATCTTTCAGCAAAATTACACCTGATGGCTGAAGACAATTCTTCATGGTTCGGAAACCTGTTAGTATCAAGTGTTTCATTCAACAAATGACTCACGCCCATCACAAGGAAATGACAGTTCCAACCGGAAAAGACTAGCTGCATGTTTGTTTCTGTGTCAGCATGCAGTTCGTCCCTACAGACAATCAACACAGAACAAGTGATATGTGCCTGTAATGATCACAAGTTACAAGAATAAACTTTTAAGCGTCTAAATTTGTATTTTGTGAGAGTTATTAGAACTCTCAAAGGGGGAATTGTGGGATTACAAATTTATTTAAATGTTTAATTTAGATTCCAATGTAATAGTGTACAAACTGAAGAAGTTATATACATTGTATTTAGCATTTATGGTGAAGATGATGACATCAGATGAACGATTCAAGAGGTCCCTGCCAGTTCCTGTTCTCTTATTGTAAGTCTAATGAGCCAGACGACGGAGACTCTTGCCTTTTGTTTGTAATGGCTCTAGGGGCCCCGGCCTCAGTCTTTGGGTAGTTAGGCTGATTGGATTAGGAGTGATTAAATCAGGCAGGATGCTATACCTGAATACTTCATTTGCATGCCTTAAGGTTGTCACCCAGGTGCTTGGTTTCCATTCCTAAGCACTGCCCCCTAAATGTATTTAAAACTACAATGTATCACTGC
Source organism: Onychostoma macrolepis (assembly GCF_012432095.1). Classification (NCBI taxonomy): domain Eukaryota; kingdom Metazoa; phylum Chordata; class Actinopteri; order Cypriniformes; family Cyprinidae; genus Onychostoma; species Onychostoma macrolepis. The sequence continues at coordinate 5,138,454 of NC_081169.1, forward strand.
TTTAGTGAGACTTGGATGACTACAGCGACGCGCAGCGAGTTCTCAATAAAGAGTAACTTCTGGATGAAAGATATCCCAACGTCTCCTGGTCTCTGGTTCGTAGAAGAGAAAAGTTCACAACAGAGGTCAGTGTTTGCTTTAGTTGGGCTCTTGACCCGTGACTTAATCATCCTCTGCTCAGATCTTGAGAGATTTAATGTCTTATTTTATCTTGTGTTGATTTCATTGAAGGCTGTGGCTGAATTCAGTTGTAGTTCTTGTATTTCTGCTCGTCTCGTCTCTTTTTTTTCTGTTTTGTTCTCTTTCTTTCAGTGATTCAGTTTGTTAACAGCAGGTGTTCTTCATTAATGTTCAATCATCACTCAATTACTAAACTAATTATCTCATTAACTTTAACACTGCTTCAGTGTTACTTTTTTAACACTCTGAGTGTGGATTATATATACACTGGGAGTGTTGATTTAACACTGGAGGTTTTACTGTGTGCTGTTAATTAATAATTTATCCAGTAAAAGTTAGTGATCTAAAATGTCGCAAACCTCTCCGCCACTGATTGCATCATATAGTCACTCAACTCCAGAACAACCAGAAGCTGTGCAAAAAGGATATACCAGGGTGTCATCAGAAGAGTACCACCAACATTTGCATGGAAGACTTTGTACAAGGTTTTTAACAAGGCCAAAGGAACCCAACTTCCAAAATACTGCTCTTCTTAAAGGAGTAGTTCACTTCCAGAACAAAAATTTACACATAACGTACTCACCCCCTTGTCATCCAAGATGTTCATGTCTTTCTTTTTTTCACTCATAAAGAAATTATGCTTTTTTGAGGAAAACATTTCAGGAATTATCTCCATATAGTAGACTTCTATTGTGCCCGCGAGTTTGAACTTCCAAATTGCAGTTTCAATGCAGCTTCAAAGGGCTCTAAACGATCCCAGCCGAGGAAGAAGGGTCTTGTCTAGTAAAACGATCATTTTCTAAAAAAAATAAAACTATATACTTTTTAACCTCAAACGCTCATCTTGTGTAGCTCTGCAATGCCCATGCGTACTCTGTGCAGTCCCGTTCGAAACAGTTAGGGTATGTCGAAAAACTACCATCTCATTTTCATCTCCAACTTCTAAATCATCCTACATTGCTGCAGAAGTATTGACCCAGTGTTTACAAAGTGAACATGCAAAGAAGGTCAAACGCCCTTTATATAAAAAAAGGTAAAACATCGATGTAGGACGATTTAAGTTGGAGGAGAAAATGAAATGGGAGTTTTTCGACATACCCTAACTGTCATGAACTGGAGTGCACAGAGCTTGAGCATTAAAGAGCTAGAGCTAGAGGTTAAAAAGTATACAAATTGTAATATTTTTAGAAAATTACTGATCGTTTTGCTAGATAAGACCCTTCTTCCTCGGCTGGGATCATTTAGAGCCCTTTGAAGCTGCATTTAAACTGCATTTTGGAAGTTCAAAGTCGCGGGCACCATAGAAGTCCACTATATGGAGATCATTCCTGAAATGTTTTCCTCAAAAAAGCATAATTTCTTTATGAGTGAAGAAACAAAGACATGAACATCTTGGATGACAAGGGGGTGAGTACATTATCTGTAATTTTTTGTTCTGGAAGTGAACTACTCCTTTAAAAGCAAGGTATACCCAATATCACATCCCGAGACTCAGGCTATGGAGAATTATGTCAAGCTTCAGGCATCATATGCCCTTCCACATCCCCATGCTGCAGCAGAATTCTTCTTCATGGAGAAAAAAAGATGGCGGCCTCAGACCCTGCATTGATTACCGATTGATTACTGCATTGATAGCCTCAATTCAGTTTCATTCAAGTACAGATACCCACTGCCATGAGTCCCTTCTTTTGCCAAAATCAAAATCAAAAGTTGTGTTTGTTGACATTAGTTTAATGCACTGTGAACTAACATGAACTACCGATGAACCACTGTATTTTCATAACAAAGATGAATAAATACTGTAATAAATGTATTGTTCATTGTTCGCTCATGTTAGTTAATACATTAATGAAATCTTATTGTATAGTGTTACCATTTAAATGTATAGCCCAACAGATAGGTTATGTTTATTTGCATCCTTGCATGTGTCATTATATTATTAACATTTCACCAAAATCAAGTTTTTGACCAGCAAAAGTTTTTCCCTGTCATTCACGAGTTCACACTTACATATATTTAGCTGAAGTATAGTAATGCGTATTTGGTGTGCTGTCCGGGGAAGGGCTCCGAGCTCGGGAATGGCCCGAACCAAGAGTACCCCCCCCCGTATGAATAAGAATTCAAGTGTGGAGAAGGGGCGGTGGAGGGATGCTGATTAACCGTCAAAGGAAAGGATGTCAGTTGTATTTATACCTATGGTGTTGATTGACTTGAGTGCATTCCTCTTGTGTTAATTAGGCTAAATATCTGACGAGCTCCTTCCGAACTTTGTTAATAAAACATAATTTAATGCCACATCAGAGGCAGAAGGCTACATGCATCACATTTACGTTTTCATGAACTTGCAGGTTATACAGTTTTCTGTCGCTATGTGGGTGCTCAGTTTTTTCTGTTATTTGGCCAAAATATTATATTACAAAATATTCAGCGCTTCGCACAAGCTATTTGGCTGTGACTCAACAACAAATGATAGACTAAGATACTCTCTGCTCCTTAAAAAAAAAAAAAAAAAAAAAACATTAGCCTTTATATAGTGTTTTTTGAGTAAAGAAAACACTGTACTTATTAAATCAACAGTTGTTTATTTACTTTCAGACTGCAAACAAGCTGAGATGCTCCAAACTACACGCCACACTTCATACACGAGAGAGGCGGAAGGAATAATGAGGTTTGACTGACAGTTTGAGGAGCCAATGGCGTTACGAGGTTTAGTGGCGGAGGCGTCACTTACTGATCCAGGATCAGTGGTCCTTACCTGTTATATTTCTGATTTGAGCTTGAGTTTCAGAAATGCTTTGGAAAAATGTAACATTAGCTTTTGTTGACGCTACCGCTAGTAGCTTCACTACTGAAAAGCTATTTGATTCAGAAAAGTGTGACGCTACCACCACGCTACTGAGAAATGTAGTTAGCGACGCTACTGCCCAACACTGGACATTTGTATCAATCTCACCTCATGCTATCACCCACAGGCAAGTGGACATGTGGAGAGGCACAATCAGGAGATACGTCACTACCTCATATGTGACCCTGGACAATAAAACCAGTCTTAAGAGTCAATTTTTTAAAATTGAGATTTATACGTCATCTGAAAGCTGAATAAATAAGCTTTCCATTGATGTATGGTTTGTTATGATCGGGCAATATTTGTCTGAGATACAACTATTTGAAAATCTGGAATCCGAGGGTGCAAAAAAAATCTAAATATTGAGAAAATCGCCTTTAAAGTTGTCCAAATGAAGTTATTAGTAATGCATATTAGCAATCAAAAATTAAGTTTTGATACATTTACGGTAAGAAATTTACACAATATCTTCATGGAACATGATCTTTACTTAATATCCTAATGATTTTTGGCAAAAAAAAAAAATTATAATTTTGACCTATACAATGTATTTGTGGCTATTGCTACAAATATACACCAGTGACTTAAGACTGGTTTTGTGCTCCAGGTTCACAGATGGAAGAATGGAGTAGGACTTTCTTCCATTGGCTGAGCATACCCAGAATTCTCTCACTTGTTATTTCACTGTACTCACTCCCTTCCATTGTTTGGTGGGCTACCAACCACCCATGTTCCCTTGGTCAAGTGAACCCTCAACAATGCTGTTTGGACCAGGAGGAGTGATAGGATGTGGGACAGCCCTCATTTAAGGCTCCAGCACTCCAGCAGTATTCACAGCCTTTGCTCAATACTTTGTTGAAGCACCTTTGGCACCAATTACAGCCTCAAATATTTTTGGGTATGATGTGACAAGCTTTGATCATCATCATTTGGCAATTATCTGCCATTCTTCTCCTTGCCTCTTCACCTCTCAAGCTCTGTTAGGTTGGATGTGTGGTGTTTGTTGAATAAACACTCTGTAAAGTAAATGTATGAACCAGTGTTAATTATGACAGCAAATTTTGATTTAGTTTTAGTCATTTAGTCTTTTTACTAAAATGCCATTTAGTTTTAGTCATATATCTGAATTGTTTTTAGTTTTAGTCTAGTTTTAGTCAACTAAATATCATAAGATTTTAGTCGACTAAATCTACTGTAAATTTAGTTGGCTAAAATCTAATGGGTTTAGTAACAGTGCATTTATTAAGCATTTCACTAAAATTCCCAAACTCAGTTTTATCGTGATAGACTGCGATTTAACTGCGGTGACACACAACATGCCTTTGTTAAAATGAAATAAAACCACTTCTCATAAAGAACAAGAACATGGTCTTCTTTTTAATAAAATACCAATGGTTATATAGGTTAATTATGCATTCTTTATAACAACTTGTTTACCATATTCCTCAAGCAGGCATATTTATTTCTATAAATAAATTTAGATTAATCTCTAGGGCTACTAAAGTGATTCAGTCAAGAGCAGTGAGTGATTTTCTGTCTTTTGTTGCTTGATTAACATCAATGACTTGGACAATAGTGACTAAATTAGGGTGCTGTCCCTTTAACACCGAATGCATAGATGCAATGTACTGATACACGTTCTCCCTTCTGTTTATGTTCACTTAAGACGTAATCAACTGTGTTTATGTGAATACTCATCAAAACGGACATTTCGACATAATTTTGTGTGTATTTCTCCGTTCATGCGACGTGAAAGAGTACTCACGCACTGTGAGACGCGATTTCTGTGTGTGTATGCTTCAGTGTCTGCGCTCAGAAAACCGGACCGAATTGAGTTCTCTCTTGCGTCGTCAGATTTATCCATATGCCCGCTCTTCTCTTACTCCCACATATTTACATTTTTGAACGTTTTATGCGTCGAGGAGCAAGTGTATTTTAGCTTATGTCCCGCCGGTTCATATGTTCGCATCTAACCTCCTATGCAGCAGATTCGTTTTGAATGAACCTCTTCCCAAATCGTCCCTCCCTAACATTTTCGTCTTGTTTTTATTTGTTGACGTATATGTTAATAGATTTACGTCATAATTTTTGTCATTCAAAAAGAGTTTTCATTCGTTATGTTCTCTTTGTCGTCAGTGAAAAAAATGTTGTTGACGAAAATTATTCGTCAACGAAATTAACACTGGTATGAACTGGCGTGTAGCCTCTTTATTTCATAAGCACCCAACTTCGGTTTCAGCTTTGACTTCTCTACCAACTTCCTTGTTCTGTCTTTACTCCTATGTATCTGCTACCTATGTTTGTTACTATTGCCATCTAGTGGACGATAACAGGAACATCAACTTATCACTACAGGATGGGGGCAGATGCACATTTTCAGGTTTCTCCAGAAATATTTGATTGGGTTCAATCCCAGTCTGTGGCTGGGCCACTCAAAGACATTCACAGAGTTGCCTATAAGCCACTCTTGCTGTGTGCTTAGGGTCATTGTCCTGTTGGAAGGTGAACCTTCTGCCCAGTCAGAGATTCTGAATACTTTGGACTAGGTTTTCATTAAGGCTATCTCAATATGTTGGTGCACTGAGCTTTTCTTCTACTCTGATGAGTCCCTCGGTCCCTGCCACTGAAAAACAGCCCCACAGCATGAGGCTGCTACCAGCACACTTTACTTTTGGGATGGTATTCTGCAGGTGATGAGCAGAGCAGAGAATCTTGTTTCTCAGAGTCTGAGGGTCCTTTATGTGCTTTTTTGCAAATTTCAAGTGTGTTTTCATGTATCTTCACTGAGGAGAAGATTGAGTTTGGCCACACCGCCATAAAGCCCAGATGAGTGTTGCAGTGATGTTTTTCCTTTTGTAGGTTTCTCCCATCTGCATATATGATCATGGAGCTCAACTAGAGTGACCCACAGGTTCTTGGTCACCAGTCTAGACTCAGTTTGGCCAGGAGGCCAGGTCTAAGAAGGTTCCTGGTTGTTTCAAACTTCTTCCATTAAGGGTAACCGAGATTACATGCTTCTGTGAACCTTCAATGCTTCAGAAATTTTTCTGTACCCTTTACCAGATCTGTGCCTCGATACAATCCTGTCCCGGAGGTCCGCAGACAATTCCTTGGACTTCATGACTTGGTTTGTGCTCTGACATGCACTGTTAACTGTGATACATTAAATCATGTCCAATCAACTGAATTTACGGTAACACTTTAGAATAATGGTCCATTGTTAACAAGTAACTATGCAGGAAGTAATAGGTTGTACTACACTAACACTAAATTAATACTATTAACTAATAGAGAAGCAAGATTAACTAAGTAGTAAGTTGTAGCAAATATAGGACAAAGGTAGTTCCTTATTAGAAAATGTTATAATTATTTAAAAAAATATCCTCATTGAGAACTACTTGCGAACTATGACCAATTAATAAAGAATAACCTGTATGTCCTCTGTTTATTTCAAACTTAAACATAGAATAATAATAAAAATGATAATTCACTTAAAAATGTTAATTACCCAACCCTCCATCTATTGTGCCGCTACCGATCATTACATTGGGACCTGCCCTATCCAACCCCCACGTCCACCGGTGAGAACCATTCAGCTAGATCCAGTAATTTCCACGCTTTCCATGCTTGCAGTTCAACTTGCAGTTCAACTATTCTCCAGCCCATTCCGTTACAGCCTCAGCCCTTGTTGACTCGGGCTCCTCGGGCAACTTCATACCAAAAGACCTTCTAAGTCGCCTGCATCAGTCGCCGCCGTCATGCCCAGGAGCTCCGAGTCGAAACCATCCAAGGAAAGCCGCTAGGACGTGGGCATGTGAGGTATGAGGCCCCCCCTTTAAAACTCAGGACTGGTAACTTGCATGAAGAGGAAATCACTTTTCTGGTACTGGAGGGACCCACAGTGGACATCATCCTGGGACGCCCCTGGCTCATCCTCCATTCAGATGGAGATCAGATGGGACTCATGTGAGGTTATTCGCTGGAGCGAATTCTGCCACCAACAGAACTTCCACGTCAACTCCACAAGTCACCCACCGTCCAGATTGCCTCCACGCGTATTGAGAGTCCCGAGCCCAGTGTGACTCCCTCCGTCCCATCTGATTATGCGGCGTTCCAGGATGTTTTCAGCAAACAGGCAGCCACTTAACTACCACCTCATCGGCCATGGGACTGTGCCATCGACTTGCTGCCTGGATATACACTCCCCAAGGGTAGAGTGTATCCACTGTCCATCCCGGAGCGCAAGGCTATGGAGGAATACATCAAGGAGGCTCTTAGCCAAGGGTTCATCCGACCATCCAGCTCATCGGTGGCCTCGAGTTTCTTCTTCGTGGGTAAGAAGGATGGGGGCTTGCGGCCTTGCATTGACTACAGAGCTCTGAACTCAAAGACAGTCAAGCTTCCTCATCCACTTCCCCTGGTCCCTGCCGCTCTCGAGAAACTCTGTGGGGCACGCATCTTCTCCAAGTTGGACCTGCAGAGCGCATATAACCTCGTTCGGATCCGGAAAGACGATGAATGGAAGACGGCCTTCATTACCGCTTCCGGCCACTATGAATACCTCGTTATGCCGTATGGCCTTGCCAACGCCCCATCCGTCTTCCAGGGGCTCATGAACGAGGTGTTCCGGGAGTTCCTCCACAACTTTGTGATTGTTTACATCGATGATATACTTATCTACTCCCGGAACCTGGCCGACCATCGCCACCGCATTAAGAATCCTTTGAGAAACTGAAGACGGCATTCAGCACGGCCCCCATCCTTTGTCATCCAGATTCCCAGGTACTGTTTGTGGTGGAAGTGGACTCCTCCACCACTGGAGTCAGGGCCGTGCTGTCCCAGCAATTCGGTGAGCCTCCACGCCTCCAGCCTTGCGCATACTACTCTAAGAAACTGACCCCAGCGGAGCAGAATTATGACATCGGTAACAGGGAGCTGTTGACCATCAAGTTAGCCCTTGAAGAGTGGCGGTATTGGCTGGAGGGAGCTAACCATCCCTTCACCGTCATCACCACAAAAACCTCCAATATCTCCATGAAGCCAAGAGGCTTAATCCCTGACAAGCCCGTTGGGCTCTGTTTTTTACCCGGTTTAACTTCTTCATCACCTACCGCCCAGGAAACCGCAACTGCAAAGATGACGCCTTGTCCCGCCTGCATTCTCCCGATGCACCATCAGATCCCAAACTGATTCTCCCTCCAGCCCTCATTGTAAGCCCCATCCTCTGGAACATCGACGAAGAGATCACAAACAGAGATTCAAACAGGCGGAGGAGACAAACACTTTTCAGCAAAAATATGATATTGGACTTATATGATAATATGGAGTTGATAAAACAATACAAACTTGATCGTCAAGATCAAAAAGTCTTTTTTTTTTTTTTTTTTTATAACTGACAAAGTAAGAAATTGAATAACCTCTTCCACTCAACAAGCCTGTAACGAATCCGGGTTATGGTCTTCCGTTCACTCACCACTAGAGCTCACTCGCTCATCACATGGACTCTTGCACCACACTATTGTTACGCTTCAACAGACTACATTTCCCATCATTCATTGCACCAAGTATACACAGCTGTCTCAATCACACGCTCACACCTGAGAACTATTACACAATCACACACTCTATATAAACCATGGACTTCCGTTCACAGTTTGCCGAGTATTGTTCTGCGTGTAGCACTCTCCTAGCGATAACTGCTTTACCGAGCCATTCTGTGTTTATGTTTAGCTCTGTCTTTATGTTTAGCTCTGTGTTTAGTTCTGCATATATCCCTCTCCTAGCAATAGCTACTTTACCGAGCCTTTCTGTGTTTGTTTAGTTCCCGTATTGTCGAGCATTTATCGCTCCCCCAGTGATAGCTACTCTACGGAGCCCACTTAGTTGTCTTAGTCTTGTCCACTTAGTTGTTTTAGTCTTGTCTACTTGGTTGTCTTAGTCTTGCCTTGCCTGTTTCCTCGTGTTCTGACTCTAGCCCGTGTTCCCTGGATTAACCCTTGCCTTGCCGTTTGGATACTGTTTGCCCCAGCCCGGACCATTGCTTTGTTTACGGATTACCTCTTTTGTCTAAGCCCTCTGGATATTGTTAGCCCACGATTGAACACGCCTGTTTAGAATACTTCTCTTGCCTTGCCCTCTATATACCTGTTTGACCCTGCCTGTTATGACCATGTCTATGTTCAGAAATAAAAGCTTGCAAATGGATCCGCACACCTCACATCTCGTTGACCCCATTACAAAGCCAATTCTCTAACTGCAGAAACGAAAGTGATAATTACATTTTTTTTTGGCTGGAAAATTGGAAAAATGCAGCAGTGCACCGGTGATGACACTGTAAGCAGGGTCTTACATATTGTGGCACTAACCCCACCAAACACAAATGTGGTCAATAGTGATGTGTGGATTTTATTTATTTATTTATTTTTTATGACCCCAGATTTCACTTAAACCATTAAAAAACAAAGGACAGAAAAAAACACTGACCAGTGTTGTCAACTGTTTTCAATTGAAAGTAGCTAAAAATGTTGCTAGATAACCTCATGAAGGTGAGTTCACTAATCTATATTTACAGGTGCATCTCAATAAATTAGAATGTCGTGAAAAAGTTATTTTTTTCTTGTAACTTATTTCAAAAAGTGAAACTTTCATATATTTTAGATTCATTACATGTAAAGTAAAACATTTAAAAATGTTAATTAGAGCTCTTCAATTAGAGCTTACAGCTCATGAAAGTCAAAAATCAGTATCTCAAAATATTATAATATTTACATTTGAGTTTCAATTAATGACCATCCCTACAGTATAAATTCCGGGTATTTCTTGTTCTTTGAAACCACAATAATGGGGAAGACTGCTGACTTGGCAATGGTCCAGAAGACGAACATTGACACCCTCCAAAAAGAGGGTAAGTCACAGAGGGTCATTACTGAAAGGTGTGGCTGTTTACAGAGTGCTGTATCAAAGCATATTAAATGCAAATTTGGGTAGGAAAAGGTGCACAAACAACAGGGATGACCGCAAACATTAGAATACAGTCAAGCAAAGTTGATTCAAACACTTGGGAGAGCTTCACAAAGAGTGGACTGAAGCTGGAGTCAGTGCATCAAGAGTCACCACGTTCAGACATCTTCAGGAAAAGGGCTACCAAGACACTTCTGAACCAGAGACAACGTCAGAAGCATCTTACCTGGGCTGTGGAGAAAAAGAACTGTTGCTCAGTGGTCCAAAGTCCTCTTTTCACATGAAAGTAAATTTTGCATTTCATCTGCAAAATCAAGGTCCCAGAGTCTGGAGGAAGAGAGGAGAGACACAGAATCCATGTTGCTTGCAGTCCAGTGTGAAGTTTCCACAGTCAGTGATGATTTGGGCTGCCATGTAATCTGCTGGTGTTGGCAATCCACTGTGTTTTCTGAAGTCGACAGTCAACGCAGCCATCTACAAGGAAATTTTAGAGCACTTTATGCTTCCTTCTGCTGACAAGCTTAATGGAGATGCTGATTTCATTTTCCAGCAGGACTTGGCACCTGCCCACACTGCCAAAGGTACCAAAAGCTGGTTCAATGACCATGGTGTTACTGTGCTTGATTAGCCAGCAAACTCACCTGACCTGAACCCCATAGAGATTCTATGGGGTATTGTCAAGAGGAAGATGAGAGACACCAGACCCAACAATACAGATGACCTGAAGGCCACTGTCAAAGAAACCTGGACTTCCATACCACCTCAGCAGTGCCACAAACTGATCACCTCCATGCCACGCCGAATTGAGGCAGTAATTAAAGCAAAAGGCTCCCCTACCAAGTATTGAGTACATATACAGTAAATGAACATACTTTCCAGAAGGCCAACAATTCACTAAAAATGTTTTTTTTTTTTTATTGGTCTTATGAAGTATTCTAATTTGTTGAGATAGTGAATTGGTGAGTTTTTGTTAAATGTGAGCCGAAATCATCACAATTAAAAGCACCAAAGACTTAAACTACTTCAGTCTGTGTGCATTGAATTTATTTAATACACGAGTTTCGCAATTTGAGTTGAATTACTGAAATAAATGAACTTTTCCACGACATTATAATTTATTGAGATGCACCTGTATATAGATCAGTGAACTCGCTTTTATGATGTCATGGGAGAGTCTTGGAGTGTAGATAATAAGGTTTGTCCAAGAAATTGATTTTGTTGTTAGGCTTTTGAAAAAAAGTAACTAAAGTAACTAAATCTAGTGACAAAATCACTAAATTGGCAACACTGGCACAATGACTACAACATAAGTTATTAACATTTCATTGGTCCTCTTGTTTTTGCATGTGTTCATAATTTCTTTGTATGACAGCATGGCCAAAAATTATGATCGCACAATTTGGCATGTTTCATTGCATTATTATCACAAATAAAACAACTTTGATTGGCATTGATGGAACTCATGTTCATTAAGACTATTCTTAAGAGCATTTCTGAGAAGTTTTATACATACGGGCCCAGATGTTTTATCAAGCTATTATTTTTACATTTAGATACATATGTAAGGCAAACGGCCATGTGACAGAAAATAAACAGTGTGGGGGTTCAGAGTTTTCCTCTTTAACCATTTTTATATTTTGCTTAACATCTACTCAAAAAACAAACAAACAAACAAAGTATGTTGTATATTACTGTAACGAGGCTTCAACAGATTGAGGATCCATTTGCAGTTTTATTGAAAATGTGGCAGAACAGGCAGGGTCAATCACCAGCAAACACAACAGTAAAGGCAAGACAACTCGGAATCCAGGGACGGGCATGAGGTCAGGGCAGGCAGCAATAAATCAGTAATCAGTTCACAATAGCAAAGAGTCCAGGGTAGGTAGCAAGCAATCAAGACCAGAATAAACAATCCAAAGGTAATCCACATGTTCCACATTGCAAGTGCAATCAGAGTCAGGTACGTGAGTGGGAAATGTAGTCCGAATTGCAGTTCAATACTCAGGGGAGAGCTCCCTCTGGTGGCGAGTGAGAAACACTGTGGGAGTCTCATTTGTGACAATTACATTGTACAAACGCTCTCATCATGAGCAGAAAACAAAGTTAACTAGTCATTTCAAAGTCTGCTGTTTTTCCTTGCCATTTGCAAATAATTTTCCTAATTATAACAATCATGTTTATTTTAAAATGCTCTCAACATGCTGATTAATGCTAAATGTAGATGGAAAAACATGTCTTGTCACAAACCTGGTTTGAACGATCACAAATAGGCATATTTGCAGCATTGTTGAGTTCTGCAGTGTTTTAGCAGAAGTATCAATGTATTTTGCCACTTGCTGTGTTTTCTGCTACTGTGTTGTTAAAATAACCACGTCATCTGCAGCTCTTAATAGCATTTTAGCATCAAAGATGGGAAGGGCATGAATGAAGAGTGGTTGGCTCTAAATAAAAATATTATAAGATACAAAGCCAACGGATCATTACAATTAACTGCCCTGATTGCTTGTGGTGTGAATCACTCCGTTGCTTTGACATGCACACTTTGTCTAGAAATAGGAAAACGATGCCTCTGTTGCCTTGCAGTCTGGTTAGAACCAAGCCGGGGTCCGGACTCAGACCATTTGAATGTGCCTGGAGTGTTTTGTTGTATGTACTGCAAATGTATATGTACAAGTTTGATGCTGCAGTGCGTATGTATATCAACATACATTGCCATCAACACACATTAACTTTTTGAATAGCACTTTATTAAAATATTAATTATATCAAAGGACTATTTTATTTGACATGAACCAAAAAGACTGAGCACATGTTAATACGGATAAGTAAATTTCATTAAAAAAAATAATAATAATAAAATAATAATAATACATTCTGAACAATCATGTCCTTCTAAACACTGCTGTGTTATTAAAGCTGTGCAGCACAGACATTTATTGTTTATTATATTTATTATAGAGTTTATTGTTGCTAAGCTCCTTTACTTCATTTCATACATAAGCATAGTAATACACAGATTCTTGTTGTCTTTTATTCTCAATAACAAAAGAGCAATTTCCATGGAATAAATATTCTAAACATCTCAAAAATATTCTCCCATGTATATATATATATATACAGTGTTGGGGAAAGTTACTTTTAAAAGTAATGCATTACAATATTGCGTTACTCCCTAAAAAAGTAACTAATTATGTTATTTAGTTACATTTTATGGAAAGTAATGCGTTACGTTACTTTTGCGTTACTTTCATGTTACTTTTTAAATATGAGCAGGGCTTGATTGTTTGTTTTTAATATAAAAATTACTATTTATAGCAAATGCAAAAGCCCTTTCACACCAAAAAGTGTAATGAATAAACCTCAGGCTGAAGGAAAAGTAAATTAACGTCTGTTACAGTAGAACGCAGAAGAAGAAGGTTCAACACTCTTCAACACTAAAAAACAATGAAGCACGATTGTTAGTTTAGCTAAAGTCATTTTTGCTTATTAGGTTGAACTGGATCATCAAAGGTCAGCAGCAAATACATTGGTTAATAAAATGAGATTAGATACAGTTGTGTTATTTAACATACTTAATTATTGCAGGTCATATTCTGAGTTTGCATGAATTTGAGTTTTAATTAATTTTGATAAATACTGGATCTTTTTTTTTTTTTTTTTTTTTTGCCAGTGAGATGAATTAATGCATGTTCACATTTAGTCTAGAACTACAGTAACATCATGTTCACATACAATGCCTCTGTGCTTCCCATTTCTCCCAACATGGGGACAGGAGACTTGACAGTCAATAAATGGGAAAACAAAGTAACTGGCGTTCATCAGATATAAATATATCTAATAACTCAGATATTTTCTTGTAAATTAAAAAAAAAAGTAATCCAGTACTTTCCTAGTTACTTGAAAAAAGTAATCTGATGATGCAACTTGCATTCATGCGTTTATGACCTCAAGGTTAGACTATTGTAATGCTTTATTGGGTGGTTGTTCTGCACGCTTGATCAACAAACTACAGTTGGTCCAAAATGCAGCAGCTAGAGTCCTTACTAGAACCAGGAAATATGACCATATTAGCCCGGTTCTGTCAACACTGCACTGGCTCCCTATCAAGCATCGGATAGATTTTAAAATCTTGTTAATTACTTATAAAGCCCTGAATGGTTTAGCTCCTCAGTACTTGAGCGAGCTCTTATCGCATTATAGTCCTCCACGTCCGCTGCGTTCTCAAAACTCTGGCCGTTTGATAATACCTAGAATATCAAAATCGACTGCGGGCGGCAGATCCTTTTCCTATTTAGCACCCAAACTCTGGAACAGTCTACCTAACACTGTTCGGGAGGCAGACACACTCTGTCAGTTTAAATCTAGATTAAAGACCCATCTCTTTAGCCTGGCTTACACATAACACATTAATACGCTTCTATTATTCAAATCCGTTAAAGGATTGTTAGGCTGCATTAATTAGATCAACCGGAACCGGGAACACTCCCCATAACACACGATGTACTCGTTACATCGTAAGTTGAATGGCATCTGCGCTAATGTTTGTCTGTTTCTTTCCTAGTCTGTTTCTCGGTCCGTGTCCGATCAGATGGTGGATCAGCACCAAGAGATGATGTCTACAGCCCTGATCGTCAGCGGAGACCAGGACACCCAGATGACCCCCAGAGACATATCCCCAGTGAAAACCTATAACAAAATAACTCAAATATAATAAAATACCTAACTACATAATACTACTATTGTTAGAAATTGCAACAAAATTAAAGTAGAAATATAAACTTTTGAACTGCGGGTTTCGTCTGGTCAGAGGAGAACTGGCCCCGACTGAGCCTGGTTTCTCCCAAGGTTTTTCTCCATTCTGTCACAGAGGAGTTTTGGTTCCTTGCCGCTGTCGCCTCTGGCTTGCTCAGTTGGGGACACTTAATTTCTAGCGATTATCGCCGATTTGATTGCACAGATACTATTTAAACTAAACTGAGCTAGACAATGACATCTCTGAATTCAATAATGAAATGCCTTTAACTGAAAATTGAGTGTTTAATCTTATCATTATACATTACTGACACTCTATCCTCCAATTTGATACTGTTAAGTGCTTTGACACAATCTGTATTGTAAAAGCGCTATATAAATAAAGGTGACTTGACTTGACTTGACTTGTAATGCGTTACCCCCAACACTGTATATATATGTGTGTGTGTGTGTGTGTGTGTGTGTGTATATTTATATATATATATACAGTGCCCTCCACTAATATTGGCACCCTTGATAAATATGAGCAAAGGTGGCTGTGAAAATAAATCTGCATTGTTTGTCCTTTTGATCTTTCACTCAAAAAGATCACAAAATTCTAACCTATCATTGAAGTAAAACAATTGAAAGTGGGGAGAAAATCTCATGATGAAATAAATGTTTCGTAACACTTTAGAATAGGGAACGCTTATTCAGTATTAACTATGATATTTCCCTCAATAAATTCCTAATTTGCTGCTTATTAATAGTTAGTAAGTTAGTTGTTAAGTTTAGGTATTGGGTATGATTAGGGATGTAGAATAAGGTCATGTAGAATAAGGCATTAATATGTGCTTAATTAGTACTAATAAATGGCTAACATTCTAGTAATATGCATGCTAATAAGCAACTAGTTAAGAGACCCTAAAATAAAGTGTTACCAAATGTTTTTCTCCAGTGAATGTTGGTCACAATTATTGGCACCCTTAGAAATTATTATGATTAAAATATCTCTCAAGTATATTCCCATTCATATTTACATTTTTTAGCACACCAGGGTGACTAGGAGCATGAAATTGTCCAGCCATGACTTCCTGTTCCACAGGATTATAAATATGAGGAACACAAAGGCCAAATTCCCTTAATCATCCATCACAAGGAGTAAAACCTAAGAATATAGTTCTGATGTGCAGAACAAGATTGCTGAGCATCACAAAATAGAAAGTGGCTGTAAGAAAAGAGTTAAAGCATTGAAAATCCCCATTTCCACCATCAGGGTAATAATTAAGAGGTTCCAATCAACTAAAGATGTTAAAAAATCTGCCTGGAAGAGGATATGTCTATATTGTTCTAATGCAGGAGAGTTTGAGTGGCCAAAAACTCTCCAAGGATCACAGCTGTAGAAATGTAGAGATTAGTTGAGTCTTGGGGTCAGAAACCTAAAATATATATATATCAAACATCCACCTCATCACCACATGTTGTTCGGGAAGGTTTCAAGGAAAATTCTCCTCACTCATCCAAAAACAAACTCCAACAAATTCAGTTGTCAGACACGACTGGAACTTCAAATGGCACTGGCTTCTATGGTCAGATGAAACTGAAAAAAGAGCTTTTTGGCAGCAAACCTACCAGATGAGTTTAGTACAAACAGGGATAAAAAAAAGTACCCCATGTCCACGGTTAAATATACTGCTGGATCTTTAATGTTGTGGCCCTGTTTTTCTGACAGAGGTCCTGAACATCTTGTTCAGATGCATGGCATCATGGATTCTATCAAATACCAACAGATAAAAAATCAAAACCTGACTGCCTCTGTTAGAAATCTCATAATGGGCCATGTTTGAATCTTCCACCAGGACAACAATCCAAGACAAACATCAAAATATAAAAAATGGGTCACTGAGCACAAAAATAATCTTTTACAATGGCTGTCCCTGTCCTCTGACCTGAACCCTACACTGTAAAAAAAATCTGTTAAATTTACGGAAAAATACCGGCAGCTGTGGTTGCCAGAATTTTACCGTGAAAAATACGGTAGCTAAATTTTAGGATTTACAGAACTGTTTAAATTTACAGTGAAAAACCGTATCTCATTAACTGATACAATGTTAATACACAAACCTTTTAGTTAACTCATTTTATTTGCAGAAACCGACTACGCTTAAATTATCCAACTGCCATTTGTTTATAGACTAATATTTATAATGTTTATGTAATGTGAGTATGAGAGTATTGAGAACTATTTTGTTTAAGTCCATGAAGAAAATCTTACTGATTTATGCAAAGTCATCAATTCAAATCTCTTGCAAATAACAGCAGCACACATACATGATCAAAACTAGCAAAAACATTCTCATTACATCAGTAACTACACAGTTACTGCCTTTAAATAAAGCAACATGCAGCATAACATCAGTGTCTCTCTGTCCGTCCTTGACTTAAACACAGGCTCTACTCTCCAGCACAATGGTGACCCACAAAACACAACAGGAAGTTGACTGTTAGGTTTTACAGTATTTTGCTGTTTTTTGTCTTGATTTTACGGTGAAATACCGGCAGCTGTGGTTGCCAGTAATCTACTGTTTTTCAGTTTGCTTCCGTAAATTAAATTCATGGTATATTTCTGTTAAAATTACGTTTCACAGTATGTTTTGTCATCTCACACATTTAACCCCTTTAATCCCACAGCAAAATCCTCAGTTTTAAAGAGCACTTCTATGTGTCCACACTACAGAGTGTTGAAGTAACACTGAAGCAGTGATGAATTAATGAGAGAATTAAGTGACTAATTAAATTAGGATTGAGCTTTATTGATGAACACCTGCTGTTAACAAGTAGAATCATTGAAGGAATGAGAAACAAGAGCAGAGAAACAAAACTTACAGCTAAAGCCAAGATGAAATCAACTGAAATAAAACACATGAAATCTCTCAAGATTTCAGAAGAGGGTGATTAAACAACTCCACACCAGCATCTTATTACTAACCACTTTTACTTTATTTATGTCATATGTGTACAAAAGCTCTTATTGAGATTTTAGTTGTTGTACTTTCATTTGAAGTCACCATATTGGCGATCAGTGGGTGCTTTAGTTGGGATCTTGAATCGTGACTCCCTAATATTGGTTTCTGTTTGCTTGCTTTTAATTAGCTGTGTTTATTAAGCACAGTTTTTAAAGCAAACACCAAACAAATCTATCATCATCTGGAGACTGATTTTTGTGATGTCAACACCAACATGATCTAGTTTAATTAATTGATTATCCCGTGTTAAGTCTCTTATTAAACATGTAATATGTTAATTGCTCCACTGATAC
Source organism: Onychostoma macrolepis (assembly GCF_012432095.1). Lineage (NCBI taxonomy): Eukaryota > Metazoa > Chordata > Actinopteri > Cypriniformes > Cyprinidae > Onychostoma > Onychostoma macrolepis. The sequence continues at coordinate 5,156,489 of NC_081169.1, forward strand.
TACAGCAATCAAATGTTGTGAAACAGCTCTAACCAGAATATGCACAAATGAATGTACTGAACTATGGCAGAACTTAAACACACACAGACATCAGCAATCGGCATATGAATCTCAAAATTGGTGACAATCAAAAATGATATAAAATTTTTTTAAAAACGGTTCAACTCTGAACATCACAAATCAGTTTACTGAAAAGTAACAACAAAAACAACACCAAAATAAAAGCAAATAAAGAAAATATTAAGAACATTCAGCTGCATAATTTATTCATGCTGCAGTGCATGCTGGGAGTTTTGTACTGGCACCCAGCATGCTTTGCTGCATGAATTGTTTTTTTTATTATTAATAGTCACCATTGTTGAGGTTCATGTGCTGATTCCTGATGTCTGTGTTTCTAAATGGTGCTGTAACTCTGAAGGTTTTGTGAATAAAAGGTTTTTAAATTTTTTTCATTGTTTGTCAGCTTAATTTGTAGAGTAATATTACTACCATAAACAATGTGAAAATAATTACAAATCACCCATATTGCTTGACACTAACTGACGATGACCACCGCGTTTAAGTTTTAACCAAAACTACTTAACTACAATTTCTCTTGGCTTTTCTTGTCATAATAAATGTGCTCTACAAACACAGTTACAACAGCCAAAAAAACTAATTTTAAAGAGTCAAGGGTCAAGAGCATAACTAAAGCAAACACCGATCACCAAGATGGTGAGGTCAAACAAAACATTTGAAATAAAATATAAACCTCTGTTAATTCATAGATATATGACAGAAATGAAGTCAAACTGGTTAGTCACAAGTGGAGCTGGTAATGCTGTTTGTGGAGTTGTTTAATCATCCTCTGCTGTTTTATTTCAGTTGATTTCATTTAAGGCTGTGGCTGTATGTCAGTTGTAGTTTTGTTTCTTGTTCTTTCCTTCAGTGATTGTGTTTGTTAACAGCAGGTGTTCATCAGTGTCTGAATTCACTCATATGTTCTCAATCACTCTGTCTAGTGGACTATATAGTGAAGTAATGTAGGACTAGTGAATGAGGGTGTAGGGAGTGGTTTCAGACACAGTCTATGAGTGTCGACTCTGAGGCTACTTTCTCGAAAACAAAGGTTAGATCTATTACAGTTATTCACTGTATATAGTAAGGAAACTTACTCTTAATCATTTAACAGGTTATTACTGTGGTATTTTACAGTTTTTTACTGTTAAAATCACAATCATTTTTTACAGTGTACAGAAAATGAGTGGGGTGAACTGAAGAGAAGAAGTACTAACATGGAGCTGTGAATCTCAAGAGAATCTGTATGAAGAAAATAGTCTCTGATCTCTTTTCAGGTGTTCTCCAAACTCTTCAGGCATTATAGGAGAAAACTCAGAACTGTTACCCTGGGAAAAGGACGTTGCAATAATTGTTGCCAACATGAACTCGAGAAAGATTTATATATATATATATATATATATATATATATATATATATATATATATATATGTGTGTGTGTGTGTGTGAGCGTGCTTATATGTTAAACTATAATATATATATATATATGTCACTATCTTTCTAAAACACAGAAAGCATAGGATCTTTAGACTTGAGAAAATATTCACTTAGATATTCCCATTTTTTTCTTGAAAATCAGTCTCACAACTTGTTGCCGTACTGTTGTCAGATTTAGTCCATAAATAAGTGGATTTAACATGGGTGGTATTAGAATGAATTCCAGAGCCATGAAATTACGCAGACTTTGAGACACATCCCTTGAACCATAACGAGTGAACATTACATCAAACAAAAATGCAGTTGTTACATTGATCAGTGCAAGCAGATGTGGTACACATGTTTGTATGAATTTGTTTCTGCCCTCTATTGACTTCCTGCACTTTCTAATTAAGTGAATGTATGAGCAAAATACTAATACTGCATGTCCAAAATATATAATAATGATTACAAACCCAATCACATTGTTTACTGTTGTAGAAAAACAGGAAAGTTTAACAATTGACCAATTTTCACAATATAGCTTTTCAATACTAGAGCCACATAAGGTTAGTCTTGATGTTAATGTAATCAGAATAGACATGCAAAAAAATGGAGAAAGCCAGCAGAAAATAATACATTCAAGAACCCTCTGACTAGTCATTACTGAATTATACTCCAGTGGTCTACATATTGCAACATACCTGTCATATGCCATCACTGTTAATGTTGAAAAGTCACATAGAAGAGATGAATAAATGACAAATATCTGAACCAAACATCCAGCAAAAGAAATCACATGATCATGGGCTAACAAATCATACATGAATTTAGGGTAGAATCCAGAAGTTCCATAAAGTCCATTTACACAGAGACTACATATAAACACATACATTGGCTCATGAAGCTTCTTATGTGAGATTATAGTGAAAATTACAGTTACATTACACAAGACAATCAGAGGATAATATAGTGCGGTTAAAGACAACAATACATATCTGTTTTCCATTGTTTCATTCAGACCAGAGAGTGTAAATACAAAAACCCTGGACTCATTCTTCAATGGCTGCATCTTGAATTTATGTAATTATTTTAAGGATTTTTTAAAAAATTTTTTAAGAAAAGTTATTGGAAAACCATGAAGTTGAATAAATTTGATTTGTCACAGTGTATAGGAAGTCTGTAGATGAAAAAACACCAACAACAAAGCAAACATGAAATCCTCTAACAGTTACATACATTGTTGTTGTTTTTTGTTTTTTTTTCAATTACAGAACAACTGAAATCTTACCATGTTCTCTGTCTGAATGCTTCCCATAGTGTTTTGCAAAAGTTTTATTTGGTTTGCTATATATAGACACTGATCTCATGTTAATTGATAACAAACACAGTTTTAACAAGCTCTCTAATGGTTACTAATGGTTACTCTCCTCTTAATATTTCTTTCAAAATATTAGGTGCCAAACTACATGAATATTTCATATGTGGTATAATTATGAACAAAATTATTTAATTTTCTTTTATATTGTTAGCTTTCTTGCCAAAACCTCTTACAATATAGCACACAAATTAAGTTACTAGCAAATATAAGGGCAGCCAGAAGAGAACATTAAAAACGTGCTATGATAAGCCTTAAACTTAATACAACATGATTTACAGAAACATGACTGCAGAAAAAAGAAAAAAAAAAAGAAAAAAAAAATCTGAATAATTTATTTGTAAAATTAGATCTGACATTTAACTTGGTCAAAAAAATGGACAAACAATCAGACAAACATAAATGTTACATTTGCACATCTGTTGTGTGTTAGTCTGCAAGCTGAAACAGTATGTAACGGGGCGAACGAGACGAGAGGCGTGTGAATCCATATACAAGCTTTTATTAAACAGAGACGTGGTCATAACAGGCTAAGATCGACACTGCCAAACAAGGTTGAACAGGGCTAGACAAAAGAATATTCCAAAGACAGGCGTGAGTCAGTCAACGGCAAATTTTATCCTGAGGGCGAGACAAATGGGGAATCCACAAACGGGAAATAGTCCAGGGAAGGTGCAAACACAGTCCGAAACAGCAAGGCAAAGGGTAAATCCAAGACAGGCTATAAGCATCAGGGCAGGCAGAGATCAGACACGACGAGATAAACCGGGCTAGAATGAAGACACAGGGAAAACAGGAAAAAAAAAAAAAGGACATACTAGACTTAAACTCAGGAAACTAAGAAACTAAGTTGCTATCACTAGGAGAGTGATAAATGCTCAAGTCTCATAAAGTGAGTTTGATTGGTTGCAGCTGTGTGTGCGTAATCAGTGCAGTGGATGATGGGAACTGTAGTCCAGGGTGACATACAACAGTTTGTGTAGTGTGTGAGTCATTGTAACTGAGAGGCAACATCTGGTGGCGAGCAGACGGAAAACCTCGAACCGGATTCGTGACAGAGCCAAGACACAAGAAACAGACAGAGCATATATGGTTTCAAGGACCGAGGCAGGGAACACAAAAAGTTCATCAATATTTTCCCTGGTGACAACTGAGCGGGAAGAAAGTTCATCAACATGCTCACTGACTGAAACTGAACAGGCAGACTGTTCAACATTGGAATCATTGGTAAAAACTGGTTGAGTTGACAATTCACAACTAGACTCATTGACTGAAACTGGACTGGTAGACATTTCATAACTAAAATTTTGTTATAGTTCTAGTTGTTTTAGTTCTGATGACGAGCAGACGCAAAACCACGAACCGGATTCGTGACACAGTATTACTTTTTCTGGATAATAAAGTATAAAATAATGCTAGAGATTGGCCTGATTTATCTGAATACTTCTGTGCAATAATATTTGGTATTATTTCTTGCAGTTGTACATTTAATGTTGACTGAGAACACAAGTATAATGTTACAATTTGATGTCATGGGTGTATTTTACATAAAACAGGGTTCTACCATATTCACATTTATTTACATATACATTTTGCATAAAATAAGCAGTTAATAGTTCTAATTTTTAATTTTCTAATAAGCTCTAATTTTTCTGCATGAGCATATTCTACATCAATAATCCTACCCAATACCTAACCTTAACAACTACCGGTTACAATTTATTTTAAGGTGTCCTTGTTACAGTGTACTTTTAAGTACTGAGTAATATTAATTAACTACATGTACTTACTATATGGTTAGGATTTGGCTTAGGGTTACTTGCATGTAATTACAACCCCAAATCAGAAAAAGTTGGGACAGTATGGAAAACGCAAATAAAAAAAGAAAGTAGTGATTTCTAAATTTACTTTGACTCACTTAATTTCTAGCGATTATCGCCGATTTGATTGCACAGATAATATTTAAACTAAACTGAGCTAGACAATGACATCTCTGAATTCCATAATGAAATGCCTTTAACTGAAAATTGAAAATTGAGTGTTTAATCTTATCATTATACATTACTGACACTCTATCCTCTAATTTGATACTGTTAAGTGCGTTGACACAATCTGTATTGTTAAAAGCGCTATATAAATAAAGGTGACTTGACTTGACTTGACTTGTATTTCATTGCAGACAATATGAACACAAAATATTTCATGTTTTGTTTGGTCAACTTCATGTCATTTGTAAATATACATCCTTTCCTGTCATTCAGACCTGCAACACATTCCAAAAAAAGTTGGGACAGTAAAGCATTTACCACTTTGTAATGTTGCCATTCCTTTTCACAACACTTAAAAGACGTTTAGGGACTGAAGACACCAAGTGATGAAGTGTTTCAGGTGTAATTTTGTCCCATTCTTCCTGCAAACAAGTCTTAAGGTGGGCAACAGTACGGGGTCTTCGTTGTCGCATTTTGCGCTTCAAAATGCGCTACACATTCTCTATTGGAGACAGGTCAGGACTGCAGGCAGGCCAGTCAAGTACCTGTACCCTCTTCCTCCGCAGCCAGGACTTTGTAATGTGTGCAGAATGTGGTTTTGCATTGTCTTGTTGAAATATGCATGGACGTCCCTGGAAAATATGTCTTCTTGAAGGCAGCATATTGTGCTCCAAAATCTCTATGTACTTTTCAGCATTAATGGTGCCATCACAGAAGTGCGAGTTACTGTGGTGTTCTGAGTAAGCCTCTAGAGGGAGCTCTCGTATGTGAGTTAGGGTGGAGAGGAAAAAGGAACGAGTGTAGTACATGGTGGTGAATAAAGAAGGTAACACTGAGCTCGACACGGAGTGCATTTGCTTTTATTGATACACTCAACATATTGGCAACGTGGATGGCTTTGAGTCTCAACCAACCTGCCCCGTTCCTGCAAACACCGGGTGAACAACCGATTCCATTCACAGCGTGGATCAAAACTTTCGACAATTTCTTGCTGGCCGTGGGCGAGGAGCTGCCTAATGCTAGTAAGCGTGCTCTTCTGATACACTGCCTCGGAGCCGAGGGTCAAAGATTGTTCTACACCCTGAACGTGAGTGATCAGGGAGACGATACATATGCTTCTGCTTTGAGTGCAATACGGGATTTTTTTGTCCCTAAAGTTAATGTGGTTGCTGAACGTTACTGCTTCCGCCAACGGAGCCAACGCGCGGGCGAGACCACAGATCAGTATGTCGCTGCACTACGTGAACTGGCTGCCACCTGTGAATTTGGCACGATGGAGGACGAGATGATACGCGATCAGCTGGTCGAAAAGACTAATTCATCTCTCATCAGAGAACAGCTGCTGCTGGAAGTGCCACTCGACCTTAAGAAAGCCGTGACTGTCGCCCGGCAAATTGAAACTGCTACAGAGCGGAGGCTAAAGCAATGATCGCGTCATCCGACAACTCAGTACAAGCAGTTCAACAACATAACCGGTTCCGATGGAGCAAAAGTAAAGTCAATGCCTCGCGTGGACCTCCAAAATTTACACGTGCATGTACTTGTTGCCGCTGCGGATCTGAGCAGCACGCAGCTAATTTTCCCGGATGCCCTGCTAAGGATGCAGTGTGCAGGAACTGTAACAAAACAGGACATTTTGCAAAGATTTGTCGTGGAAACAAACGGGTGAGTGAAATTACGGTACCTGAAGTGACTGTGTTAAATATTGAACATTCTGCTCGTGACTGTGGAAAAATAATGTGTACAGTACAGATATGTGCAAGCACAGGACAAACACAGGACATTCAGTTAATGGTGGACACGGGTTCAGCAGTGTCCATATTGCCAATGTCCATTTACACTGGATCTTTCAGTCAAGCACCCCTTTCACCACCGAAACTTCATTCAAACTCAGTGTAGTTAGTTTTGGGGGCGATGCAATTGAAGTGAAAGGATGCCTGCCAGCCAGCATCTCGTATGGAGGCCATTGCACTACCACAGACTTATACATTGTACAAAAGGGATCAGCTGTGCTGGACAGAGACTTCTTTACTGGACTGTATTTACAAATTTGTGATGGTCAGGTCAGTACAGACCAGTGCATGCATCCTGTCTCATCTATAGATGCAAAGTCGGAAAACAGCCTGGGATGTGCAAGAGGATTTGTACATCGTGTTCATGTTCGGCCAGGTGTTCAGCCAGTGCAGCAGAAACTGAGGAGGTTACCTTTCTCAATTCACAATGAGGTGTCCAAGGAATTACAGAAGCTTGTACAACAGGATGTAATCGAGCCTGTGGATGCATCTGAGTGGGTCTCCCCAATAGTTGTCACTAGAAAAAAAGATGGTGGGATTAGGCTCTGCGTCGACTTGCGTGAGCCTAACAAGGCAGTGGTAGTGGACAGCTTTCCTCTTCTGCATATGGAGGAGATGTTTGCGAACTTGTATGGAGCAACAGTGTTTTCCACATTAGACCTCCAAAGTGCGTATCACCAGGTAACGTTGCATGAGGACAGCCGAGACATTACTGCGTTTATCACGCATGATGGATTATTTAGTTTCAAAAGGGTTCCATATGGACTGGCCTCAGCTCCAAGCTGCTTCCAGAGGATGATGTCTGAAATCCTTAAAGGTCAGTCTGGAGCTCATTGTTACTTGGATGATATCATGGTCGCAGGAGCAACGTTCAAGGAACATGATGAAAATCTGCAAGCTGTGCTGCAGCGAATCGATAAAGCAGGCCTCAAATTGAACATGGCAAAGTGCCACTTCAGAAAAGCAGAACTGTCATTTCTGGGTCACACACTGTCCGAAAAGGGATTACAGCCTGATGCTTCCCATATTTCTGCAGTGTCCGATGCACCACCTCCTGTTGATGAGGTTAGTCTTCATTCATTTCTGGGTCTCACGTCATGGTATTCTAAATTCATACCAAATTATGCTACAGTGGTGGAACCATTGCGTGTGCTTTTACGAGGCTCTACTCCATTCGTTTGGTCATCTGAGGCTCAGGAGAGCTTTGAGGCAGTTAAAGGGCTAATTGTGAATAGTGCTGCCCTTGCGCTTTTCAATCCAGAACTGCCTACTATAGTCACCACAGATGCCTCAGACTACGGAATAGGAGGTGTTCTTACCCAGATACACGCAGACAACATGGAGAGAACAGTGGCTTTTGCCTCACGCACTCTTACCGCAGCAGAACGGAAGTACTCCACAGTAGAAAAAGAGGCACTAGCATGTGTTTGGGCCACAGAGCGATGGAGGACCTACTTGTGGGGACGACACTTCACACTGCGGACAGATCACAGCCCGCTGACCACCCTTTTGTCATCTAAGGGTCAAGGCAGAGCAGGTATGCGCATGGCAAGATGGTCAGCTAGGCTGATGGCTTTTACCTACGATATTCAGTACAAGCCGGGGCATGAGAACGTGACTGCAGACTGTCTATCTCGTTTACCACTCCCTAGTACTGAGCCTAGTCTGGAACATGATTTGGAAGTCGTAGTTCTCACTTCAACGCTCACGGCAATAACCAGCTCTGAGTTCAAAGCGGCATGTGATTCTTGTCCTATCCAAGCTGAGCTACGCAGACTGCTCGTCTCAAAATGGCCAAAGTGTGCAAAGGCACTGGATCATGCGTTAAAGCCGTATTTTCAAGTACTTTCACTCCAGGACGGTTGCATGATGCGTGGAACCACACGCCTCCTGGTTCCAGAATGTCTCCAGCCCAAGTTCATCACACTCGCACATTATACACATCAGGGCATTGTGAGGACAAAAAGGAGGCTTAGAGAGCTCTACTGGTGGCCTGGCATGGACAAACAAGTAGAAACAGCTGTTAAAGCTTGTGTCACTTGTCAGTTACATGACAAATCTGCTGTCACACATACCACAAAGAACGTTCTTGTTGTTCTGTGAATATTGTGGTTGAGTAGGTGATGCTTATACCAAGTGTTGGGAAATTGTATTACTGTGCCCATAAGGGTTTGTTTGCGAATCATAATATTGGGATTGAATGTTTGCAAAGAGGAAAAAAAATCAACAGTAACGTGTATCTTAACTGTTAACTAATTGCACTGAGACTTTGTCCCTATAGCATGTTTGTTCTTAAGAGAGAGGGATATGTGGTGTTCTGAGTTAGCCTCTAGAGGGAGCTCTCGTATGTGAGTTAAGGTGGAGAGGAAAAAGGAACGAGTGTAGTACATGGTGGTGAATAAAGAAGGTAACACTGAGCTCGACAAGGCGTGCATTTGCTTTTATTGATACACTCAACAGTTACCTTTGCCAAGGGCACTGACACAACCCCATACCATGACAGACCCTGGCTTTTGGACTTGTTGCTGGTAACAGTCTGGATGATCCTTTTCTTCTTTGGTCCGGAGCACACGGCGTCCATTCCTCCCAAAAAATACCAGAAATACTGATTCATCTGACCACAGTACACGTTTCCACTGTGTGATGGTCCATCCCAGATGCCTCCGAGCCCAGAGAAGTCGACGGCGCTTCTGGACACTGTTAACATAGGGCTTCCTTTTGGCACAGTACAGTTTCAACTGGCATTTGTGGATGTAACTACGTATTGTGGTACTTGACAAAGGTTTGCCAAAGTAGTCCTGAACCCCTGTGGTGATATCGCTTATAGAAGGAATGACGATTCTTGATGCAGTGCCGCCTGAGGGATCGGAGATCATGGTTGTTCAGCTTAGGCTTGCGCCCTTGTCCTTTACGCACTGAAATTCCTCCAGATTCCTTGAATCTTTTAATTATGTTATGCACTGTTGAAGGTGAAATATCCAAATCTCTTCCTATCTTTCTTTGAGGAACATTGTTTTTAAACATTTCAATAATTTTCTCACATATTTGTTGGCAAACTGGCGATCCTCGGCCCATCTTTGCTCCTAAAGGACTAGACCTTTCTTGGATGCTGCTTTTGTACCAAATCATAATAACAATCACCTGTTTCAAATCACATCATTATTTAACCAATTCACCTCATTACTAGCCCTAAATTGCTCCTGTCCCAACTTTTTTTGGAATGTGTTGCAGGTCTGAATGACAGGAAAGGATGTATATTTAAAAATGACCTGAAGTTGACCAGACAAAACATGAAATATTTTGTGTTCATATTGTCTGCAATGAAATACAAGTCAAAGTAAATTTAGAAATCACTACTTTCTTTTTTTATTTGCGTTTTCCATACTGTCCCAACTTTTTCTGATTTGGGGTTGTATATATGTAATGTATTGTTTTTACTATAGTAAGTACTTGCAACGTGTAACAAGGACACCTTCAAATAAAGTATAATTTAATATAAATAGTATAATATAAAATAAATATTTATTGTTCTATTGTAGGCTTTATCCCTCCTTTCTGTTTCTGAATACATCACCTGCTAAATAACCAGTGAGGATCCAGTATGACAAAGAGTTTTTCCTTCAGTGGCATCGGCCTCGCTATTTTGCTATTAAATATTACTTCTTACAAAGCTTCCTGAGTCTCCAGCATTTCCCTGCCTAGCACACCGTGACAGAAGACCGGACCTTTAAACATGAACGAGCCAAGTTCATCGCCTGAGCCACGACCCACTCACCTATGCGAGGGCATTCGTGCTGCTCGCCCTCGCCAACTCCCTCGACGGAGAGGTCCTCGTGACACTGCCAGAAGCTCGCTGGCCGCTCCAAAGGCAAGCCCGCCGCCATCCGTGGCCAACGCAAGCCAGCCGTCTATGGTGGAATCAACGCCACCGTCCGTGATTCTCTCAAGCACGCCGCCGTCCGGGGCTCCCTTAAGCCCGCCGTCCACGGGGAAGTCAAGAAGCCCTCCGGCCGTGGCTCCAACCCCAGAGCTCCTGGATACGGCGCTACCCCCGGCGTTCTCGGCGCCTCTCCTTACTCCAGAGCACCCTCCAGTGCCCGCTCCTCACAAGCGCCCTCCAGTGCCCGCTTCTCACAAGTGCCCTCCAGAGCCCGCTCCTCCAGGGCCCGTTGCTCCATGGCCCATTCCTCCAGGGCCCATTGCTCCAGGGCCCATTGCTCCAGGGCCCATTCCTCCAGGGCTCGCTCCTCCAGGGCCCGTTCCTCCAGTGTCCGCTCCTCCAGGGCCTGTTCTTCCAGTGCCCGCTCCTCCAGAGCGCCCACCAGATGTCATAGTTTCCCCCTGGAAATTTTTTTTTGGGGGGGGGGCATATGCAATGGCTGCCCGAGTCCCCTGACCCACCATGGCTCCCCTGTCTGCCTGTCCTGCACCAGCCTCCATCCAAGAGGGGGGCGATCTGTCACATGTATGTTCCCGTTTGTTTCCTGGTTTTCCTTATTTTATCATTTTCCTGTTCCAGTCCTGATTATGTTGATTTGTATCCAGCTGTGTTTATTTAGTCTTGTTAATTGTTCTCCTTTATAAGCCTGTCTCCTACGTTCATTTGGTGTCTGGTCTTAGTTATGTTTAAGTGTGTATTCTCCATGATCCTGAGTTTTGCTATTAAATATTACTTCTTACAAAGCTTCTTGAGTCTCCAGCGTTTCCCCGCCTAACACACCGTGACAGGAGGTGGTTTTTGTCTATATATTAGACAACTTATTTAGGCACTTTGCCTATGTCTGCTAATACAATACTTATTTTTCTATTGGTCTCTGGAATTGCCAGTCTGCAGTAAGCAAAGCATATTTCCTTATATCTATTACTAGTCATTCAAGGCTAAAACTCATGGCCCTGACAGAAACCTGGATCAAACTAGAGGACAATGCTACACCTGCAGCACTCTCCAATAATTTATCATTCGAATGGAAGAGGTGGAGGTTACTAGTCTGCTTATCTCTAATGATTCGGAATTTAATCTTTTACCATCTCTGGGTATCAGCAACTCCTTTGAATCACATTCACTTCAACATTGAGCTCAGGTATAGGACAGACTGAACCTCACAACTTAGTTTCATAAGGATTACATAATCAGAGAATATTCGTTTTCGATTTGAATTTGTTCAATTTAAAAGTAGACAATTCAAGCTTCATATACGGGAAAGACTGTGCCTTGCTTTCATACTGATTACATATTCAGGAATATTCGTTTTCGATTTGAATTCTTTCATTTAAAAGTAGACACTTCAAGCTTCATATACGGGAAAGACTGTAGCCTACCTGGCTTTAGCTTCATATGTATTATATAATCGAATATTCGTTTTCGATTGTGAATTCGTTCATTTAAAAGTAGACACACAAGCTTTCTATAGACATATTTCTCATGTCTCTGTGTCAAATATTCACTGAGTTTGTGATGCATAGAAAGTTGCTCATGGAGACCTAGACGGCAGAAAATGCACCCCTGTTTGTTTAGTTTATTTTGCAAAAGCACAATGTTCTGTTGTTATTGTCAGTGCACACAAATAAAAGTAGTCCCTTTTTAGATTCGATTGATTTTAGTCTTATCTGAGTATTTAAGGTTTCTCTGTGAATCAGGAAAAACCGAAAGTGAACGCGCTGGCATGCAGAGGGTTAAAGATGCTGCATTCAATTTTATCTTTAGATGGTAAATTTAGATTTCAAATTCAAAATTGATTTTCAAACTGTTGAAATTATTTACTGTATGTAACGCAAGTACTTCATAAGTAACTGTTATTAAATTACCTAAAAATAAGCAGGAATCCCTTTACTTTTTCAGTGGATAAGTAATTTAATTACAGTATTACACCCAACACTGCTTTGGATAAAAGTGTCTGCTAAATGATTAAATGTAAATATATTATCCACAAATGGTGCAGTTCATTTAAATTACTGTGAGACATTGAACTACTCTCTATATCACTCCGGCCACAGTACCTTCCTCATGAATTTCCTCAACTTTTTTTTTTTTTTTTTTTTTGTGGTTTATATTCATCCAAGGGCAAAGGAAGCAAACACAGCAGAGATCCTTGGGAGTGTTGTGCACTAACTGCAATGCATTTTCTCCAGATGACTTGAATTTAACAATGGGTGATTTTAATAAATGTTCCTTGTGTCCTGTCCCATGCATTTTAATAAGACTCTTGACCTTTGCAATGGATCAATTAAAGGTGCATACAAGTCTGTTGTTCAGCCTCCAGTGGGGACAGTGGACGATAATACTGTCCTGCTTGTCCCCGTAAATAAAAATGATTTAAAAAGAGAAAGACCACAGACTAAGAGTATTATGTTGTCTCAGGAGTCAACTGCATCTCTGCAAGGATGTCTGGGATGTATCGAATGGCATTTTTTTTACACAACTCCTGCTTGGAAATTGATGAACTTGCAGATGTTGTTAATAGTTAAATCTCATTCTGTGAAGATATGCTCATCCCCTGTAAGACTGTCAAAATATTTCCAAACAATGACCCATGGTTCACAATATACATGAAAGTACTTATGGATGAAAAATGTAGAACATTTTATGAGGGTGATTTGGCAAAAAGATTGAAATTGCAGAAAGAAATTAAAATGGAAGTGTGGAAAGCAAAGTCAAGTTATAAAATAAACCTAGAGAAAGAATTGGGAAAGTAGGAATAATCTAGAGTCAATTTGAAAGGAGATAATTGGATTTAAAGGGTGTGAGACATGAAAATTCAGTTACTGTACCTGGGTATGACTCTAGTAATCAATTGCTTAAGGAATTAAATATTATTGATACTTTATTAATCCAGAAGGAAATTCAAAAAAATCCAATAGCTTATACACAAAAACTAAACACACATACCCAACTATAACAAATATAACAAATCCAAAATCACATTGAGAAAAAATAATAATAATAATAATAATAAATGTATATACAATAAATTAAAAAAAAAAGTTAGTTAGGAAAAAATGGGCACAAGACAATTACCAATATTAATAGTAACAATTATAATAATAATAAAAAAATAAAAAATAAAATACATAAGTTAACCAGACTCACTGCATCATCGTTATACAGGATAATACACGTTCTGAACATTTGTGTTGTTAAGGCCGTGCTGTACAGAGATTTTATTGTGGCTAAGGCCCTCTACTTTACTTCATAGGTAAAATCATTGTAATCACACAACCTCCTGTTTCTTATTATCTTCGTATATTCTCAAGAACAAAATAATTCTCAGCAAAAAAAAAAAAAAGAAATCTTCTAAACATCTAAAACAGATTCTTCCTTTAGACTTTTTAGTTTCAAAAATATTGTGAAACACAGAAATCCCCATGTCTTGTGAAATGAGGTGATATTCATTCAGATATTGTGACTTGTTTCTTGAAAAACAGTCTAATAACTTGTTGCCGCACTGTTGTCAGATTTAGACCATAAATAAGAGGATTTAAAATTGGTGGTATGAGTAAGAATTCTAGGGCCATGAAATTACGCAGACTTTGAGGCACATTCCTTGAACCATAACGACTGTACAGTACATCAAACATAAATGCAATTGTCACATTGATCAGTGCAAGCAGATGTGGTACACATGTTTGTATGAATTTGTGTCTGCCTTCTATTGACTTCCTGCACTTTCTGACTAAGTAAATGTATGAGAAAAATATCAATACTGCATCTCCAAAATATGTAATAATAACAATGTACCCAAACACATTATTTACTGTTGTAGAATAGCAAGAAAGTTTTGCAACTGCCCAAATCTCACAGTATAACTTGTCAACACTAAAGCCACATAAGGTAAGCCTATATATTAACATAATTAGAAAAGACATGCAAAAAAATGGAGTCAGCCAGCAGAAAAGGATACATTTAAGAATTTTCTGATTTGTCATTATTGAATGATACTCCAGTGGTCTACATATTGCCACATACCTGTCATATGCCATTACCGTTAATGTTGAATAGTCACACATAAGAGATGAATAAATGACAAATATCTGAATCATACATCCAGCATAGGAAATTACATGATCATGGGCTAATAAATCATACATAAATTTAGGGTAGAAACCAGAAGTGCCAAAAAGTCCATTTACACACAGGTTACATATAAACAGATACATTGGCTCATGAAGCTTCTTATGTAAGAGTATAGTAATAATTACAGTTACATTACAAAAGACCATCAGGGGATAATACAGTGCAGTCAAAGATAAGAAAACATATCTGTTCTCCATTGTTTCATTCAGACCAGAGAGTGTAAATACTAAGACACTGGACTCATTCTTCAGCGGTGGCTGCATCTTGAATGATGGACAGTTATTATGTGGATTTTGTTACTGGACAGTTATTAGAAAACGAATTAGGTATAGAAAGTTGTATTAACTTCAATTGCCACAGTACGTAGTCTGTAGATGATAAATCACTCAGTTACAGAACAGTTGAAATCTTACCATGTTCTCTGTTTGCATGTTTCCTGTAGTGTTTTGCAAAGGTTTGATTTGGTTTGCTATATATGGATACTGGTCTCAAGCTAATTGCCTTGATAAGATACAATGAAAACAATATTAACAAGCTCTCTAAAGACTACTTTTTTTTAAGATAAATAAATACCCACATGCAGAATTGCATGTGTTATCTCTCAGTCATATTGTCCAACATATCTATTATCAGACACATTCCTGACAAAACATTATTATGTGTTAAATTCTGTACATTTACAAGCTGAACTAGCATGAAAATATGAAACACTTGCCATCTCCTAATATATCAGTTTGGCTGTTATAGGTTGACTATACGTCCTCTAAAAAAAAATGCATCTGGCCAGGATTTCTAAATCGCCCAAAACCTTCTATTCCTTCTGGAGTACACCAAATTTGTAGCCCCAATTTACATAATGCATCTCTTCCTAACAAATAAACAGGAGTCTGATTTGACACAAGAATGGGCACTGTTACACTTTTATTTTTTGTTTGTAGACACACTGGAGCTGTCATTGAAATTAGCTGTATTTGACCCCAAGAATCCTATTGACTGGTATAAACTAGTATCAGTCGATATCAGTCAACTGATATAAACTAGTTTAAATCCAGATAAAACAGCGCTGACAAACAGCAGAAAAACAATGTGTGCAACGATACAGTCAGAAGGCTTTTCAATCTACAAATCACCATCGTTTACCAGGGATTTACTGTAGTAACATTAACTGCACCATGGTATTGTGGCAGAAATGTGTGGTATTTATATCAAATTTATTATATTAATGTAAACATGTATTAAATATGTTAAAGGAGTAATAGAATGTAATTGTACTATATTGTGATTAAGCTATAGGCTAGCGTTTGTGCATTTATAATAAATGTATTTAGACTACTGTTTTACATATAAATAGGCTACCTAGAAACCATACCGATGGATTTTCACCACAGTATTGAGGTGCTATATGTGTGGTTTTAACTCTGGTTATCATGATGTAAATGTATGTTACTATGGAAGAACAATGGCTAATTTTAATAAAACTCAAACAGTCAGAAAAATACAATTTCACCATATAAACAAGGAGGTTGTTGCAATTTTTTACAGATGTTACTGATTTTGATAATGAACATACATTTACATCTGCATCCTAACTCACACTACTACTGTCAACTCAATGTCAAATGTGCATTTCTAAGAGACAAAACATTAATATTATTATTATTGCATATATGTACAGTAGAGCCCTGCACGGGCCTAAAATTTAGGCCCTAGCCCGGCCCTGGCCCGAGACACTCAGGCCCTAGCCCGGCCCGTGTCCGACAGCTCATCAGAATTCTCGGCCCGAGTCCGACCCGAGCCCGTCTTTTTTTCCCCTTCTCCCAGAACAGCTTATCTACTACTGTTTCAGCTATTAAAATAGTTCAGTTTTGTATGAAATGGCAAAGTGATTGTATTTCGTTTCATTATTTTATTAAGTTAATTTAGAAAAACGTTTGGAGCATTTTTTTTTATTCGTTAAATGTAAGTTTTTGTTTTTTAAAGTTACGACCAAGCGGCCAGCGGCAGACAGCGAGTTGATCA
Organism: Onychostoma macrolepis; assembly: GCF_012432095.1. NCBI lineage: Eukaryota > Metazoa > Chordata > Actinopteri > Cypriniformes > Cyprinidae > Onychostoma > Onychostoma macrolepis. Next base: position 5,173,211 of record NC_081169.1, read on the forward strand.
TAGCCTATGTTTGATGAATTTAGCTTTCTCAAATCATCACGACTTCTCTAAAATTAAATCTATACTTATAAAACAGCTCCACAATGTTAGTTTAAATGCTTGAGCTAGATAAATGTGCTGATGCATATCCAGTAGTTTGTGCGGAGAGTGGAAGCTGAAGCTTTACTGGACGCGCAAGAACCATCACTTGCATTGGAAACATTTCAAAATACGCTATCATTTTTGCTCATAAAGGTAAGAGTAAAAGGCTACGTTGTTCGGAACTGTAAATGGTCTACTTGTATTTGTGTGCACTCACAATATCAACAAAACGTGCTTTTATAAAAAAATAAATAAAAACAAGAAGCAGTTTCGGTTTTGAGCAAGCAGAGCGCTTCTGAAAAACCGAAACACAGCATATAGCCTACTTGCCTCACTGACTTGATAAATATAGTATTTATAGAAAGCTTTTAATTACTACTTTAAAACGAAATAATTCGAATCGAAAACAAAAACTCTTTCATTATAAAATCCCTAAAGATGCATTTCTCTCTAAAGGCGCATCCAGTGAGGAGATGGCGAGTCAGGATCATCATCAAATGTATGGCTGATCAAAAATGCAGCTTTTCCCGAAGCATTGGGAACTTTTTGTAACTCCACGCTCCAACTTCTTCCTGATGCTCTGCATGGTCACCTGTATGCTAATGTGTGCGTATGCGTTGCATATTGCTTAGGCGATGTATAATATTTATAATATAATCAGTATTTAATTAGCCATGTGTGCTCTGCGCTTATATGGGCACAATAAAAGGAGAGAAGCTAAATGAGCCTGAGCTTGACCCGAGCCCGATCTGTAAAAAAAAAAAATGGGCCGAGACCGGCCCGAATGGACTCAGCAGACCTCTAATGTACAGTGCCCTCCAAAAGTATTGGAACAGTAAATACAAAATTGCTCTGTTGGCTGTGAATCTTGCATTCGATGATGACACACACAAACCAGGATGAAGATGAGGGAGCTGACTTTGAGAGAAAAGCAAGCAATTTGGATGCTAAAAGAAAAGAGGAAGTCAATTAGAGCTATAGCAAAAACAAAGGGCATGGAGAAATCAAGAGTTTGGAAACCACCAGCGACACCAGCAACCAACAACTACCTGATCGGCTGAGAAAACAACAGTAGTTGATGACAGACAAATCATAAAAGCTGTGAAAATGAACCCTAAAAGACGTGTCTGTAAAATCACCAACAACTTCCAGAAAGCTGGGGTGATGCTCTGACAATCTACTGTCCTCAGGAGACTTTGACACAGAATTACAGATGCTACACAGCAAGATACAAACCTCTGACCAGCTCCAAAAATAGAAAGGCAAGATTAGAGTTTGCAAAAAAGGTGAGCTAGAAGAGTTTTGGAACTGTGTTTATGGACCGATGAGACAAAGATGAAACTTTATTGAAGTGATGGGAAAGCAAAAATGTGGAGAAAAAAAGGGAACTGCAATGAGGTGGTGTCATGGCCAGTGTTGCCAACTTAGCGACTTTGTCGCTAGATTTAGCGACTTTTCAGACCCCCTAGCGACTTTTTTTCCAAAAAAGCGACTAGCGACAAATCTAGCGACTTCTTGGACAAACCTTAGCGAGTCTCTGTGATCGCTCGGACTGCCGCAACGGCGCGAGGTCAGCGTACACACCTCTTTCTCTGCATCTGCTCTGTTCAGCGAGCGGCTGAGAGGAGCAGCGTTCAGTTAAAATAGATATTATGTTGTTTCTCTAATTTTACATGCAAATATAGCCGATATCACAGCACAGAAATTGTCTCGTCTTTTGTGTATTTGATTTAATCAGAAGACGGCTCAATTATAAATCAGGATTTTTGTGCAGATTTTGTCTTGAAAGGGAGATGTAACGTTAGTCTTAAAGGGCAGCGTTTCAGTCACTATTTCATATTTTATTCTTTTGTCTGACATCAGAAACAGTAAAATATATAAATGAAAACAGTTATTATTAATTTGGCTGCATTAAAATACAGTATGTGAGCACAGAGAGACAAACAATGTAAAAGGCAATACAACGTGATGACGTCATGAATATGCTAATTAGCGTATGACGTCGTTTAGCGACATTTAGCGACTTTTCAAACTGGCTTTAGCTACTTTCCATTGAAAGAAGTTGGCAACACTGGTCATGGCATGGGCATGCATGGCTGCCTCTGGAACATCCCCTCTCAACTTTACTGATGACTTATGATGACAGTAGCAGAATGAATTTGGAAGGGTACGAAACCATCTTGCCTACCAATATTCAAGAAAATGTCACCAGATTCATTGGGAAGTGCTTCATATTGCATCAGGACAATGACTCAAAACACCCTGCCAGTTCAGTCAAGGAATTTATAAGGGCAAAGAAATGGAAAGTCTTAGATTGCACCAAGTCAATCTCCAGATTTAAATCCGATTGAACATGAATTTCACCAGATGAAGAGGAGAGTAAAGGCAGAAACTCCCCAAAACAAGCAACAATTGGAATTGGCTGCATTAAAGGCTGGGAAAAGTATTTCAAAGGATGAGACCAAGAGTCTGGTAATGTCTATGGGTCACAGACTCACTGCTGTGATAGTGTGCAAGGGATCTGCAACTAAATAATAGCTTTTAATCTTTTATATCTGCCTTATGTTCAACTGTCCCAATACTTATGCTCACATCAATGAGTTGGATGAACTCTAAAAGTGCTGTTATTTTTATTTGGTAAAACATGTACAGTATGTGGTGAAATGGCTAATAATAAAATGTGACATTCTGTAGTTTTGTCTCATATTCATCTTTTCATCATATTTGCAAATGTCTTGACTCCACAGCCAACAGAACAATTTTGTCTTCACTGTTCCAATACTTTTGGAGGGCACTGTATATATATATATTTTTTTTTTTTATTATTATTTTTTTTTACATTTGAGCCCCTGCCCCTGAGGAGCTCTCTGCACGTCCCTGCTATAGATTGTTAAAAGTAACACTGAAGCGGTGTCAAATTAACACTGATGGGTGTCTATATGTGTCCACACTACAGAGTGTTAAAAGTAACACTGAAGCAGTGTTAAAATCAATGAGGTAATTAAAAGATTCATTGAGTGATGATTGACCATTATTGAAGACACCTGATGTTAACAATGGAATCACCAAAGAAAATCACAATCTTTTACATCACCATTACGCCCGTTTCACACCGCAAGCGTGAGCGGCACGTGAGCAGCACATATTTTTTCCGGCGCCTATGTTAATAAATGAGTGCATTCTCACCGGCAGCAGGAGTAGCGCGTGAGTGTTAAGAAGGAGCGTAGCGTGAGCAGCGCTGGTTTTAGCGCTGAGTCTATTTTTGCTGCGCAGCTCACGCTCAATTACAGTGACAACACACTTTTGATGGACAAAATAAATATGATTTCACACAAAATGCGTTAAAAATGCACAGAATAAGCATATCTAGTGTGTTTTAAGACAAATTGGAGTATGTCAGGAAAGAAAATGAACAATCAAAAATATGTATAGAAGATTTACCCATTTTAACTTGTTTTTTATTTTTAATTGCCATAAGCAAATTACAACTTAAAGCATTTTATCAAACTCACAACGAACAATTCATCTTGCTCAGGATCTTAAGTTACAATGGAGTATATACAGTAGGCCTACATAAGGAATTCAATATTCATTCATTATTGAACTCTTCTGTATTGTATTCTGTAAATATTGCACACGTGTTCAATTACGATTGACGTGAAAAACTTGCGCCTTTTATTTATTTTCAGGAGCTATAGACACAATAATGCACATGAAACATACTGACATTCAACATTCGGCCAGAAAAAAAATAAATAAATATATATATATATATGAATGCTCAGCGTGTTCACCTTGGTTAGAAACACTCCTTCTCATTTTTGAAATGAATCTCTATGAACAAATAATGACTTAAACATAATATTCTCACTTAGCAATTAGCTCAAATAGAATGACTAATTGCTCCAGCTCTTCGGTTACAAAAACGGACAACAAGGCACAAATTACAAACAAGGACACAAGATGAACACAGAGACCAAAAAAATCGTATAACCCATATTGACAACTTCTTAGAAAAAGTATTAAGCTTTAAATTACGATTGGCTAGAAACACATAGCCTACTTTTTTTTTTATTCAGCTCTAAATAATAACTTAGCCTATAACGATTAGTTAAAATCCAACGAGCAATTCACATCAGTTACAAAAACGAAGCTTAATCACAAGTAATTTACATTAAGCATATTCCCAACTTCTATAAGAAATGGAAATTATGGATAAAAGTATATATTATAAAAAACAAACAAACAAACAAACAGTATAAACAGCACTTTCTATATTTGAGTATGACTGAAACAACATGATAGGAGCTGTTTTTGTTGTTTACCATTCATATGCGAATCCCCAAGACTTCAAAATTTTCAAATTTATAACTGACCGATTTCTAAAAACAAATTTATAATTGTCTTTGTAAAAAAAAACATTGTATTGGAGCCGCAGCTATGACGCTGAACAAATGCTTCCAGTGTGAATACTCTGGCGAGTCTGCAGCTGCAGTGATGCTGTAGTTACGCTGACGTGATGCTGATGTGACGCTGCCGCGAAGCTCACGCTTGCGGTGTGAAACGGGCGTTATAGTGGTCAGTGTTTACTTTAATTAGGCTCTTGACCCTTGACTTTTTAATATTACATATTGTTTGGCTGCTATAACTTAATTATAACAGCCAGACAAGCAAACAGCAAAAGTCATCAGGTGGTGATTGTTATGCTTTGATATAATCATCATGTAGTGATCTAAACAACTGAGTTAGGTTTTCTTTGTCGGTTATGTCAACTCCGTGAACAACATAAGATCTGGCATTTTCAGTAAAATCAGACATGTTTTTAAAAATTTTGATCAAAAACTTAAAAAAATAAATAAATAAAAAAAACCTTTAAAATAAAAAATAAAAAAAACAGTTTTTAACTTAGACACACAGTCATCAAGAATCAGTGTGAGAATCACAACAATGGTGACCATCAAAAAAGCATGTTGTAGCCAATCAAAACTCATCCATGGCTCCCATCAGGCATTGTGGCATGAATAAATTATGAGAAGAATTGTCTTTTATTCTTACTATTTTCTTTTATTTTCGCTGTTGTTATGTGACTTTTTAGTAGCTTGTTTTGTGATGTCCAGAATTGATCTGTTTATCTGAATATGCTGTTTGTCACCGTTGTTGAGATACATATGCTGAGTCTTGAAGAGTTTTTTTTTTTTTTGGTTCAAAACAGCTTCTAAGAAGTATTAGCCAAACAAAGTGTAGTATTAAGAAGTCAAGGGTCAAGAGCCCAACTAAAGTAAACACAGATCACTACAATGGTGACTTAAATTGTGATTTTCTTCTTTGGTGATTCTGCTTGTTAACATCAGGTGTCTTCAATAATGGTCAATCGTCACTCAATTAATCTTTTAATTACCTCATTAACTTTAACACTGCTTCAATGTTTCTTTTAACACTCTGTAGTGTGGACACATATAGACACCCGGCAGTGTTAATTTGACACTGGGGATTTTGCTGTGTAAATGTACTTTTTATAGACATTTTACATAAAATACATACAAATTATCATGAGATCACGTTGAATAAAATATATATCAGTTGAAATTACGAATCAATGAACATAAATCAAGTATACGACGACAAGACAACTTCTTCAGTAGCCACACAGTAAAACCTTAAATCAACACTCCCAGTGTATATATAATCCACACTCAGAGTGTTAAAAAAGTAACACTGAAGCAGTGTTAAAGTTAATGAGATAATTAGTTTAGTAATTGAGTGATGATTGAACATTAATGAAGAACACCTGCTGTTAACAAACTGAATCACTGAAAGAAAGAGAAAAAACAGAAAAAAAAGAGACGAGACGAGCAGAAATACAAGAACTACAACTGACTTCAGTCACAGCCTTCGATGAGATCAACACAAGATAAAAGAAGACATTAAATCTCTCAAGATCTCAGCAGAGGATGATTAAACAACTCCATAAAGAGCATCACCAGCTTCACACGTTACTAACCAGATTGACTTTAGATGTTGATGTTTTAGTTTTGTTTGAATTACCATTATCGAGGTCAGTGTTTGCTTTAGTTGGGCTCTTGGCCCTTGACTTAAAACATTATAATTTTTTTGGCTGCCATAATTGTGTGTTTGTTTAGACCTGTTAGTTATGGCAAAAACTAAAAAAAGCCAAGAAAAAGTTAGATCAGGGCTGGTTACGTTTCGATACAGTTGTAATCAGCGCATAGTGGCTCAAGTAACTGATGTAATTTGGAGTATAGTCACTGGTAGATTTATTAGTTAACTTTGTTATTGAGGTTATGATATACATAGTCTAACATCTGACAGTTTTAATATTAATCTGAAAGACTTTTGAAACTTATTCTGTACTGAAAGTTTTGCTTTTCTTCATAAAACAGACTTCAAGAATCAGCATATGAATCTCAACAATGGTGACAATCAACATAAAGCTCCATGTTGCAGTGCATTCTGGGAGCTCCAATCAAAACTCATCCATGGCTCCCAGCATGCAATGCGACATGAATAAATTATGCAGCTGTCTTAGTATTTTCTTTTATTCTTACTATTTCCTTTTGTTATGCTATTTTGTTGTGACTTTTAGCAGCGTGTTTTGTGATGTTCACAGAGGATCTTTTTATCTGAATTTGTTGATTGTCACCATTGTTGAGATTCTTACGCTGAGTCTTGATGTCTGTATGATAATGCAGTCTTAAGCTTCTAGTGCTGATTTAATTTTGAAAGTCTTTCAGATTAATCTTAAAACTGATGGCTCAAGCTTTATATTATATGTGAACAAAGCCAAAAAATTTAATCAATCAATGATGATGCTGTGAATGAAATCAGTTATGGAAATCACTAAATGCTGGTGATCTCTTTATGAAAGTCCAACCATCAACACCCGAATGCCATAACTAACATGTCTAAACAAACATGCAGTCATGGCAGCCAAAGTAATTGTATTGTTTTAAATCACGGGTCAAGAGCCCAACTAAAGCAAACACTGACCTTGATAATGGTAATTCAAACGAAACTAAAACATCAACATCTAAAGTCAATCTGGTTAGTAACGTGTGAAGCTGGTAATGCTGTTTATGGAGTTGTTTAATCATCCTCTGCTGAGATCTTGAGAGATTTAATGTCTTATTTTATCTTGTGTTGATTTCATCGAAACTGCAAACTAAATGGGAAGCAGCACACCCAAATAGCGAGCAGTAGTAACTTATACAGCACAACAGACAGAGCGAGCGGCAACTCACCCAGCCGATGAACCAGATGCCGTGGAAAACGTAACAGGGCAGAGAGCTCGCAGCGGCCAGGTGGCAGAACTTAAAAGTACCAAAGTTCATTAGTATCACTTGCCAAGTCCAAAGACAGGTCCAAAAGCGCCAACAATAAGAGGTGGAGTAGACGAAACAAAAAAACAAAACAAAAATAGTCCAGCAGAGGGGTGAAAACATACAAAAAAAGCAGTCCAGGTACAGAGCGGCAGCCAAACGCGCACAGCGTTCCCGACCCAGGAGTGATCGAATAATGAGTGTAGTATTTAAATGCACGTTGTCTAAATAAATTATGAATAAATTATGCCACTGAATTGTCCACTTACTGTCTTTAATTCTTACTATGTGCTTTTATTTTTTTTGTGTGTTGAGTTTTAGTAGCATGTTTTGTGATGTTCAGAGTTGATCTGTTTATTTATTTTCAATTTATTTACCATTGTTGAGATTCATACACTGATTCATGATGTCTGTGTTTGTCTGAATGTTAATGTGGTCCTAAAGATCTTGTGCATAAGAGGTTTATTAATTTTTTCAGTGGCAGTTTGTCATCTCATTCAGGGTCATAAAGCTACTGTTAACAATAAGAAAAAAATAATAAATCCACACCATGTCTTTAAAGACCAGCATCTGAATCGGACCACTAGATAATGATTCTATCATTATCAAAAGACAAACAAAACCATGTAGTCATTCGCTTTCCTTGCTATAACAAATGTGCTTTACAAACACAGTTACAGCAGACAGAAAAAAAAGCTAAGATCCAAAATCAAGGGCCCAACTAAAGCAAACCCTAATCGCCACAATGGTGAGGTCAAACGAAACGCTTTCAATAAAACAACTAAACTTCTGTTAATTCTCAAATTATTTTTGTAGAGATATGAGAGAAATAAAGTCAAATTGTAATATGTAATGCTGTTTGTGGAGTTGTTTAATCAGATCTTGAGAGATTTAATGATGTCTTGTATTTCAGTTGAGTTCATCTAAGGCTGTGGCTGAAGTCAGGTGTAGTTCTTGTTTCTCTTTCATTCAGTGATTATGCTTGTTAACAGCAGGTGTTATCTATAAGGAGAGTAAATATTTAACTGAACTGTATTATTTTGTACAAGAGAGATCTGTTGGTTTAATTTAGTTTTGTGGGTCACCATTGTGGTGGAGGGTAGAGCCTGTGCTTCAGTCAATGATGAGCCGCGATCTCTGATGGTCTGCTGTTTTATTTAAAGACGGTAACTGTAGAGGTTTGTACTAAGAAATATTTCTTTTTAGTGGGCTGAAATGAAATGGGATAAGTAAAAGTTTGCACAACAATTTTGCAGTATGCAAGAGATTGTTGTGTTTTTACAGTACAATTGTAATTATTGGTTCACAGAACTTTTGTAAGTTTTCAGTCTTGCTGGCAACCAAAATTGCCAGTAAGTTTCTGTAGATTTTACAGCAATTTTTTATAGTGTATACTTCAAAGTATACTAAAAATGCTACTACAAGTATTTAATTACACTGTAAAAAATTGCTGTAAAATTTACAGTAACTTACTGGCAATTTTGGTTGCCATTGTGGCGATCAGGGTTTGCTTTAGTTGGGCTCTTGACCATCAAATTTTAATCTTAGCTTTTTTCTGGTTGCTGTAACTGTCTTTGTAGAGCACATTTGTTATAGCATGAAAAGCAAGGAAAATGCTTGTGCTTGTGATTGACTGTTGATAATGATGTAATCATTATCTAGTGGCTTGGTTCACTGATCTCATTCAGAGGCTGATATTTAAAGACATGGTGTGGATTTTTTTATTTGTTAGTTTGGTGTTGTTTACAACTGCTATATGAACCTGAATGAGATGACCAACCGCTACTGAAAAATTTTAAAAATGTCTTATGCACAAAACTTTTAGTACTACGGCAGCAACTAGACACACAGACATCAAGAATCAGCGTATGAATATCAACAACGGTGACAATCAACAAAATAAATAAACAGATCAACTCTGAATATCACAAAACATGCTACTAAAACTCAACACAAAAAAATTAAAAATAAAAGCACATAGTAAGAATTAAAGACAAAAAGTGGACAATTCAGCGGCATAATGTATTAATGTCGCAATGCATGCTGGGATTCATGGGTGAGTTTCGTACTGTGCTGGTACCCAGCATGAATTGCAGCATTAAGCTTTTGATTGTCACCATTGTTGAGATTCATACACTGATTCTTGATGTATATGTGTGTCTAATTGCTGCCTTAGTACTAAAAGTTTTGTGCATAAGACTTTTTTTTGTTTTTCAGTAGCAGTTTGTCATCATTCAGGGTCATATAGCAGCTATAAACAACACCAAACTAACAAATAAAACAAAAAAACCACACCATGTCTCTAAAGATCAGCCTCTGAATGAAATCAGTGAATCAAGCCACTAGATAATGATTGCATCATTAGCAATAGTTTTCCTGGATTTTCATGCTATAACAAATGTGCTCTACAAACACAGTTACGGTAATCAGAAAAAACCTAAGATTAAAATTTGGTGGTCAAGAGCTCAACTAAAAAACTGATGGCAAACCCTGATCGCCACAATGGTGAGGTCAAACGAAACGTTTTCAGTAAAACAAATAAACTTCTGTTAATTCTCAAATTATTTTTATAGACATATGACAGAAATAAAGTCAAATTGTAATGTGTGAAGCTGGTAATGCTGTTTGTGGAGTTTAATCAGATCTTGAGAGATTTAATGATGTCTTGTATTTCAGTTGAGTTCATCTTAGGCTGTGGCTGAAGTCAGTTGTAGTTCTTGTTTATCTTTCATTCAGTGATTCTGCTTGTTAAAAGCAGGTGTTATCTATAAGGAGAGTAAATATTTAACTGAACTGTATTATTTTGCACAAGAGAGATCTGTTAGTTTAATTTAGTTTTGTGGATCACCATTGTGGTGGAGAGTAGAGCCTGTGCTTCAGTCAATGATGAGCCACGAACACTGATGTTCTGCTGCTTTATTTAAAGACAGTAACTGTAGAGTTGCTGATACAGTGATGATCTCTTTGTTAAGTGCTTTACCACATGCATGTGTGCTATAGCTGATGATAAACTGCAACGATTTGAGTTAAAGTCATGTTTTTAGTAACTTTAATGTTATAAATTAAGTGTTTGCAGTTTTATATTAAGAAATGTTCCTTCTTAATAGAATCAAATTAAATGTTTTCCGAATGTTTACACCATCACAACAATTTTACAGCATGCAAGAGTTTGCTGTATTTTTACAGTACAATTGTAATTATTGATTTACAGTACTCTTGTAAATGTACAGTCTTACTGGCAACCAAAATTGCCAGTAAGATAATGTATATTTTACAGCATTTTATTACAGTGTAGTAAACTATCAGGATACCTATAAGTTCACTTTTAGTATAGTTGCAGTACTAGCTAAAAACTTTGATGTAAACTAGTCGTGTATTCAAATTTTATTACTGTTATACTTAAAGTATAATTAAAAGTATACTTTTATATACTAGAAAGTGGGCCAATTTAATCCCAAGGAGTATTGAAATAGTACACTTACGAGTATACTACTAGTACACTGATATCGGTATACTTACTACTTAACCTCTTAACTGTCACCGTCCACCCTGTGGGACGCCTACCTTTACTTCACTATTTTACAATTAAATCCTAATCTAATCATGACAAACTATATATCGTTGGAAAGGTCTAAGACTCCTAAATAGGTATTTTACCACTTTTCTGTTAAAAATTATGTAGGAAAAGTAATAGATTAATTTATGACCAGAGGTGTCAAATCCAGGGTCAGAAAGTAAAAGTCCTGCCATGTGTTTATTCCACCCATGAACTCAGCAGCTGATTTCACCAGAGGAGGAACCAACTCATTCCTTTCAAGTCACAAGCAAGTTTCGAGTCAAATCCCAAGACCTCAACGAGTTGAGGTAATTAAGAGATAATTGAGAGACTAATTAAATGTTGATTGTGCATTAGTGATGAACACCTGCTGTTATTGAGAATTACAGAGGATCAGATGTTGATGTTTTATTGGTTAAAATGATGCCACCATCATGGAGATCAGTGTTTGCTTTAGTTGGGCTCTTGACCCTTTTAGTAACTGAGAATGGATTGCTTTTAAGCAATTGCAATATTGCTTCACAACAAACATTTGCACATTGCTGAATTAAAAGCTTGAGAAAGCAGATGAGCTTACACTTTTGGCTTTTATGTCACTTGAATGAACATCATGAATGTGTTTCTCTTTGGTTTATTTACTGACGTTCAGCTGTTACAGAACTGCAGGAATTTACTATTAAACAAATGCCATCGTAATATTAAATATTGGAAAAAATTAAGAATTATATTGCTCAGGCTTTTAGACATGAACACTTATCATACGATCCTCAACAGTGGTGACAATAATTATTCATACTGTAGTGTTACCCAGCATGCATTGCAGCATGAAGCATTTTGTTGATTGTCACCATTGTTGAGATTCATACGCTGGTTCTTGATGTCTGTGTGTGTCTGAGTAGGACTGGAGTTTAAATATTTAAATGCATTAGATTTAAAATTCTTTCTCTATAACTGCTACAGCAGTAAATTCATTGCGTACTGTGGTTTCACAGAGTTGTTTATTCAAAAGCAGAACATAAATTAAAAAAATGAAAAATGTTGTATGTATATATATATATATATATATACACACAGTATATTGGATGCAAACAGGTAAGCACCTGATGATTACCTCATCATATGAAAACAACTAACAGTTGCTCACTGCACAGCACTGATCTCTCCGCTTTACAACAGCACATGCATTGCTACAGAGAGATCTAACACAGGAGTCAAGGGTCAAGAGCCCAACTAAAGCAAACACTGATCTACATGATGGTGGTATCATTTTAACCAATAAAACATCAACATCTGATCCTCTGTGATTCACAGTAACAGCAGGTGTTCATCACTAATGCACAATCATCATTTAATTAGTCTCTCAATTATCTCTTAATTACCTCAACTCATTGAGGTCTTGGGATTTGACTCGAAACTTGCTTGTGACTTGAAAGGAATGAGTTGGTTCCTCCTCTGGTGAAATCAGCTGCTGAGTTCATGGGTGGAATAAACACATGGCAGGACTTTACTTTCTGACCCTGGATTTGACACCTCTGTTTATGACAAGAGTGCACCTGAAAAAATCTACATCATGACATGAATTCTGACCTTTGTCACAGAAAGTCTTCTTAGTTGCCTTTTTCTCTATCACGAATTAGAAATCATAAGAAATTATTTATCAGTAGAAAACTTAAAATTTCAAAATTCATCCTTTGAAACCCATTTTAAAATCAGACATTGCATTACCATGTAAATGGTACATTAAAATCATGTTACAAAATATTTTCATTCATGAATTATAAAAATTAAGTTTGGATAGTGCACTATAATGTCTCTGTTCAAAACTGTGGGTGACAGTTACTACTTAAAGTATACTTAAAAATATACTTGAACTTTACTTAAGTATACTTCATAAAATAAACTCGAAGTATACTACTTTTTGGCAAGGGTAATGTCGTGCCTACATATCTAATAACTCTCATTAGAGTGTTAGTAAAGTATTAGTAGACTGATTTAGGATTAGAATAAGTTGACTTGCAAAGTTACTTATAGTCAGTAGAATGTCTGTTAGGAGACAGTCACAATAAAGAGTCTGCTGATATTAAGCAGACAGTCTGCTAATACTCTAATGAGAGTTGGTTGACATATAGGTGCAACGTTACATTATTTTCTACATAATGTTCAAAAGGGACCATCAAAATAAAGTGTTACCAAAAGTCATAGTTAATAGTTAGTTAATAATAAGAACTGGTCCCCAAACTAAAGTGTGACCATAAAAATATTACTTGGCAGAGGAATTGTCTGTGATATTAATATAGCTATTTATTCTGTGTCTATTAATATATTAATTTTAGCACCATGTTATTAAAAAAAAATAATAATAATCAATAGGTCAGTCAAAGCTGTACATATTTTATTGTGGTTTAGCCATTCCACTTAATCTCATACCTAAGACTGAACACCCCTTAAACTAAGTAAACCTCTTGTGGTTTATTATCTTAAACTTAATAACAACAGTCTAACAATCAACAACAACTGTCGAAATTTTCAAAAACTCAAAAAAATCTTGCCGTAGAAAATCAAAGATCACAGACAAGGCCAAAATAGTCTTTTGACTGAATATTCACTCAGATATTCCCACTTGTTTCTTGAAAAACAGTCTAATAATCTGCTGGCGTACTGTTGACAGATTTAGTCCATAAATAAGTGGATTTAGAATGGGTGTTATGAGTAGGAATTCCAAAGCCATGAAATTACGCAGACTTTGTGGCACATTTCTTGAACCATAACGACTGTACAGTACATCAAAAAACAATGCAATAGCCACAATGAATAATGAGAGCAGATGAGGCACACATGTTACAATGTAGGACCCAGCAGTGTCACAATCATTTATGAAAACATGATAAGACAAATATTTTGAACTACTCTGTCATCTAAACACAAAGAGAGACATCAAGAATCAGTGTATGAATCTCAACAATGGTGACAATCAAAAGCTTCATGCTGCAATGCATGCTGGGTACCTAGTCGCTGTGCAGTGAGTGCACTTTAACCTCACATAAGTATAAGCACACAGTGAGGGCGCTGTGAGGTTACACTTTTAGCTCACTGTTACCTCACATTGTGACCTCATCACAAGTACCCTGTCAGCTCATGGTGAGATCACTCTGAGATCAAATTGTTGACTGGGTTAGTCACAATTTTTTTGAAAACAGTTTTAACAAGGTCTCCAAAGGCTACATTTCTCTGAAGTTAAAATGAGTGTATGTCTATGACAATCTATGCCCATTTGTAGAATTGTATGCACCATTTGTCCATTGAACGTTTCCAACCATATTGCTGCTATTGGAATATTCCATATTCCAATAGTCAGACCCCACATTTACTAGATTGTTAACGGCTGGTCCATGAGGTAATTACAGCATATTGGGCAGAAAATACAAATGTTTGCATATCATTCATCAACCTCAAATATGACTTATCATTTGAAATTGAAACATGTAAGTAATAGCAACTGTACATGGCCATTTGCTCTAAGGTTACTCTAGATAAATGTGCATTATTAGGTGCATATCCAAGTTTTTGTATGGAGTATGGAATTTCATTAGCACACTATAAAAAAAAAAATGCTGTAAAAATGGCCATATTCTGATAGTAACATACTGATTTTTGAATAAAACTAGCCTTCTGCAGTCCTGTGAATTAACAGTGTTCAGAGTTGACACTCAGAGGCTGTTTCAAATCACACCCTACACCCTCATTCACTATTCCCTATATGAGTTTACGGTAACACTTTATTTTGATGGTCCCTTTTGAACATTCTGTTGACACTAAGTAATGTTGCAACTACATGTCAACAAACTCTCATAAGAGTATTAGTAGACTGTCTGCTTCATATCTACTAACTCCTTATTGTGTTGGTCTCCCAACAGATATTCTACTGACTATAAGTAACTTTGCAAGAACGTGTCAACTTAATCAAACCCTAACCCAACCAGTCTACTAATACACTACTAACACTCTAATGAGAGTTAGTAGAAATGTAGGTGCAACATTACTTATAGTCAATAGAATGTGTTAAAGGGACCATCAAAATAAAGTGAAACCGAGTTTACTAATATAGTCCACCTGACAAAGAGAATGAAAACTAATGAGTGTATTCAATGATGAACAGCTGCTGTTAACAAGCAGAATCACTGATGACAAGAGAACCAAGACAAACACAAGTGATGCATCCCAGTGTGCCTACACTGTAAAAAAAAAATTGTAATTTTATGGAAAATAACTGTGATTTTTTCAGGTTGTTTTCTTTTATTTTGAATTGCAGTCAAAACTCTGTACAATTATATCTGAATTAACTACTTGGCTGTTATTTTAAGGATTATGACATTAATGACAAATTACAATAATTCACGTTTTTAATACAGAAAAACTACTATATTTTTATACAGTACATTTTCTGTTTTCTTAAATTACAAACAAATGTATGTAAAATTACAAAAATAATCTGTAATTAATAAAATAACAAAACCGTTAGATGATACAATGGTCAAATGACTGGCAGCAACAGCTGCCAGACAAAAACCATAAAATTAAAGTAAAATATCCTTATTTAAATAATCTGACAAACACTGTTATTTTACAGGTATTTCCTGAATTTTTATGATCAAACACTTTCACTGAAAAACAAAAGACAAAAAACGGCCAAATGACTGGCAGCACAGGGTGCCAAACAAAAACTTTAAAATTAAATTAAAATCTCCTTATTTAAACAAGCTGACAACACTGTTCATTTACAGGAATTTCATAAATTATTACAATCAAACACCTTCACTGTAAAATTAACTAATTAACTAATTAATTAATTAAATGTTACATGACTGGCAGCAACATAACATTAAACACTAATAGATCTCTCTAGATCTCAGCATCTTCACATATTACAAACCAGTCTCACTTTATTTATTTCATACAAAACTTCTTATTGAGAATTAACAGAGGTTTAGATGTTAATGTTTTATTGAAAATAATAAAGTTTGAAATCACCATTGTGGAGATAAGAGTTCGCTTTAGTTGGGCTTCTGACTCTTCACTTTATAATATCAGCTTTTCTCTAGCTGTTGTGACTTTGCTAGCGAGAAATTACTCTGATCAGATGAACCTGTTTACTTATTGATCACATCATGAGTATTGTGTTTGAGTATGTTAGCATTTAATGTTTTTTATTTTATTTATTAAATTAGTCTTTTTTTATACAGCGTTCTTGTGATATTATGGCAGTCAGAGATCCATTTTTTTCATTATTATACAGAAAGTGTCTTGAAAGCTTTTTGATTCACAGAAACATCAAGAATCAGCACATGAATCTCAACAATGGTGACAATCTACAAAAAGCTGGTTTTGTGACGATCAGAGCTGATCTGAATATTTTGTAGATTGTTACCATTGTTGAGGTTCATATGCAGATTCTTGATGTCTGTGACTCTACGTGTTCTCACCTAAATATTTTTTTCAAACTACCTTACAAACCTTCAAAATATCAAAGCAGGGCCAGATTTCAAGCAATAAAATTGTAACACTACAACAAAATGAAATTAATAAATTTAACATGTTCAGACATTTCTGATGAGGCTAGTGAGTTAGGCCACTACACAATGACAAAACCATCATCAGCATGTAAACCACTTCATCTGATCAGAATTTGTCTTGCAGGTTTTGCTATAACAAACACACAGTTACAGCAGCCAAAAAAAAAAAAAAACGTTGTTGATAAGTGAAGGGTCAGAAGCCCAACTTAAGCAAACACTTATCTCCACAATGGTGACTTCAAACTTGATTAATTTCAATAAAATATTGACATCTAAACCTCTGTTAATTCTCAATAAGTTTTGTATGAAATAAATAAGTCAGACTGGTTTGTAATAAGTGAAGATGCTGAGATGTAGAGAGATCTGTTAGTGTTTAATGTTATTTTGGGATTTAAAGGGTTTCTGTTGTCTGTGTTTTGTGGGTCACCATCGTGCTGAAGAGTAGAGTGTGTGCTTCAGTCCAGGAGAAGACCAAGTGATACAGATGTTATGCTGAATGTAGTTTTATTTAAGCAAGAAAAAAAAGGATGTTGTACCTTAATTGTACAGTTTTTGTTTGGCAGCTGCTTCTGCCATTCATTGACCGTTTTTAAAAAAAAATGTTCTTTAACCGTTATTTCCATTAATGGTAAACGCTTGGCATCCTGTGCTGGCAAGCATTTCACTGTTTTTTTACATTAAATTTTTTTACAGTGTAACTTACATAAATGATCTCTAAAGACAATAATTTATTTTCATTGCTATTAGAGCAAGTGTATCAACAAATAACATGTTTGATGTCTTATATATATATGCATTGGTGTTTTATGTTATGCGAGGTGTGCTTTATTTTGATCTTTGCCTTATAACTTTCTTTTGAATAGATAGCCGTGTGTAGTATCGTGTTAAAGCTTATTTCAAATGCAGGAAGTTGAAATGAATTATATGTTGATTTTCAGCCTCGTATGAATGATGAATACTTTTATAAGAAGTTATTAGAAATATTCCTCACTTGATGGATGAAGCATTATGTTAATCTATGCATGAAGAAGAACCGTGCGGGGCGTGGCTCCACCCTGTAGAGACAATTTGATTGGAAGAAGCCTCTAGTGGGTGGACAGAATACAGCCCGTTAAAACTCGGTGACACAATAGCTTGCTCGCTGCTTGAAAACTTTGGTTTCGCCTCACTGATCGCGCTGCAAAGCGCCTACAGACTTAACATCAGGTTGATCATCCAAGACTTCAACACTCCTTCAAACTTCTGACCGAAGAAACTTTCAAAGCCTGAAGCCGCGCAAGAACTTCAAAGCATTGCCACTCGCGCGCTGCCAGGAAGCCAACCAACCGCAGAAGGGGTTCCCCGAGTGACGTCACGCAAGGACCGATCAGCAGCCCCGGGGTTTCCCAACCAGGAAGAAAAGGGAACCAGAGAGTACCTCTCAACTCAACTCAGAACAAGTAACAAACTTTCTCTCCATAATTCTGCTGGAAACTGGTTGAATTAATCTTTAAGAAAAGATAGTAAAATTATCTGCTTGTGACTTCCTCTGGCTGAATTTACAGAACTCTTGGAAAAGAGCATTAGAACCTTAAACTTTCTTCAAATCGCAATAACTCAATTTTCTTGCGAAACGTTTGTATGTTTGTATGTGTGTTTTAATTTAGCACTGTAGTATAATAGAAAATAAACGTGTTTCATTTTTCAGAGCAGTGTTTGTGTTTTGTATTTGATCAGTTACTGCCTTGAGCCGTCGAGCCCTTGCTACCTTGCTCAAAATTAATAAATTACTATTTTGTTTGTTTGATTGTTGGCCACGAAGTAAGATAAACAAAATTGTTAAGATATGCTGATTTTAACGATTCTTTATTTATTTATTTCTTCTCTCTTTATTTATTTATAAAGCACTTTCACACAAATACCAGTTGATCCCAAGTGCTGTACAATACAGATAAAATAAAACAGATAAGAGACAACAGAACATCAAAACACAGCATAACGATACAATTGACATGCCCCAGATAGCAACATATTGTCGGCCCAGATCTGGCCCACATCTGGCACATGTGGAATGATGATCTGGCCCACATGTAGCGTGGAATGATGGCACTTGGGCGGACCGCTCCTGTTTGCCAGATCTGGGCCACAAGCAGGCCATAGCAATGCCACATGTCAGCCAAGAGCAAAGAAATAAACCACACTTATCTGAGCCACAAAATCTTCATAAATTATTTATAGAGTCCTCTCAGCTTGTCTAAGCTTGTTAACAAGCAAAATCACTGAAGGAAAGAAATGAACAGAAAAAAGAGCCAAATAGAAACTCGAGAACTACAACTGATTAAGCCACAGCCTTAGATGAATTCAGCTGAAGATAAAATACATTAAATCTATGATCTCAGCAGAGGAGGATTAAACAACTCCACAAACAGCATCACCAGCTTCACTTATTACTAACCAGACTGACTTTATTTCTGTTAAGAGGTCTACAGAAGTTCTTATTGAGAATTAACAGGGGTTTAAATCTAATGTTTGTTTCATTTGAAGTCACCATAATGGTGATTGGTGTTTCCATTAATTGGGCTCTTAACTTTTATTACAATTAGCTTGTTTTTGCTGGCTGTTGTTATGGTATGTTTATCAAACACATTTGCAGTAACAAATAAAGGCAAAATGAGATCAGGTGATGATAGTCAGCTATTGATGGTTCATCATCATAATGAAATAGCCTGATTCATTAATGTTGTTTGACTCTAGCGATTGTGTTGTACCAATAATACATTTGCTGTATAAAACTGCAGCCTAAGATCAATAGCATTGCAGAACCAATTAACGACTTTTTGTTTTTTGTTTTTTTTAAAGCACAAAACATTAATCTCTTATAACACACAAACACATCATAAATCAACACATGAACCTCAACAGTGGTGACAATAGAAAGTGTAATGTTGCAATGCATGCTGGGTACCATAGTACAAAACTCCCAGCATGCATCACAGCATGAATAAATTATGCAGCTGAATTGTCCTGTTATTTTCTTTAATTCTAACTTTGGTTCATGTATTTATTTTGTATTTCTTGCTGTTTTTTTGTTGTGTCTTTTAGTAGCTTTTTGTGATGTCCAGAATTGATTAGCTGAATATTTTGTCACCATTGTTGCGATTCATATGCTGATTGCTCATATCTGTGTGTCAGTGTTGTTCACCTTCTTGTGTTTTTTTGGGTATATTTTCAAACTGACGTTGTAACTCAAGTTGCAGTAATACAGGGTTTGCAACGTGAAAGCATTAAATTACACAGCTTTGAGGTTCAAATGGCAATATATGATAATTGTGAAACCATCAATAGTAAACTATGATGTTCTGCAGATGTACACACTGTCACAGCAGCCAAAGAAAACAAATGATCAACAATAAGAATTAAGAGCCCCATTAATGGAAACACCAATCACCAGTATGGTGACTTCAAATGAAACAAACATTAGATTTAAACCCTGTTAATTCTCAATAAGAACTTATGTGGACCTCTAACAGAAATAAAGTCAGTCTGGTTAGTAATAAGTGAAGCTGCTGATGCTGTTTGTGGAGTTGTTTAATCCTCCTCTGCTAAGATCTTCATAGATTTAATGTCTTTTATCTTCAGCTGAATTCATCTAAGGCTGTGGCTTAATCAGTTGTAGTTCTCGAGTTTCTATTTGTCTCTTTTTTCTGTTCATTTCTTTCCTTCAGTGATTTTGCTTGTTAACAAGCTTAGACAAGCTGAGAGGACTCTATAAATAATTTATGAAGATTGTGTGGCTCAGATAAGGTTATTTCTTTGCTCTTGGCTGACATGTGGCATTGCTATGGCCTGCTTTTGACCCAGATCTGGCAAACAGGAGCGGTCCGCCCAAGTGCCATCATTCCACGCTACATGTGGGCCAGATCATCATTCCACATGTGCCAGATGTGGGCCGGATCTGGGCCGATAATATGTTGCTATCTGGGTAATGACTAGCAGGGCAGAGGTTCGCGGATTTGCGTCCACATCTTTAGGTGCTTGAAGTCTATTAGAGATTCGAAGCGATTAAGCAGATTTTTCCCAATGAGGAGTGGATACGTTTTGAGTGGGGAGACGTATACTAGATGGATGAGATCCATTGATCTCACCGTTAGGTGGATTGGGGCCACATGTTTTAGTTGTAGGCCTGTGTTCAGTTCACACCTTTGGAGTTTGAGGGTTCTGTTAGTCCTCTTTGCTCTTTCTTGGACTTCCTCGAGGAGTTCGGCAGATATTAGAGTAATGTCGGCTCTCGTATCAAGAAGGGCTTTAACTCTGATGTGTCGTTCAATGATGATGGAGAGGTAAAACTTTCTTGCTATATCATTCTCAATGAGATCGCCTAGGAGTTGAGGGACTGGAGATTGGGCGGAACCGGTTAGGATGTCAGGACTGATGTGGTGTTCATCGGAGGAGTGGCAAGACGACCAAGACAACACTTTCAGGAACTTGACGGGTTTCGTCAGCAGGTGTTTGTTGGATGCTGCTGTGATCTGGAGCATTAGGTGTTGAGTTAGTGTCTAACTCTGTCGACGGGTTTTCAGGTGGGATTTTGTGTGTACCTGAAATTAGGGTGGTTGCGGTTCTCTGAGAGTGAGGTGAGGGAGTGCTGTTTTCTGTGGCTGGTTGGGTCAGCTGGTCTATGCCTTCTCTTCCGGCCACTAGTCAGGCGGAATCTGGTTTCTCTTTCTTTTCCCACTTCCGATCTTCCTCCTTTCGTTGGAACTACTCTTTCATCATCATCTTCATCAGTTCTTGTAAGTCGAAACATGGTGGTGTCTTTTGTTTTTGTGTGGATTCAGTTTGAACTCAGTCAGCTTGGAACCTTTGTGAATTCTTTTGCCGATTCCTTGGGCTGGTTGCTCCAGGGTGAGTTTATCGTTTTCCCTTGGAGTATCCGTTGGATTCTCGTGAGCTTTTCCCTCTTGAGTTTCCAAATGAGCTTGGCTGGTTCCACGATCTCTCCCATTGATTCTCATGAGGCCCTGATTGGTCCCATGACTTCTCCCAGTGCTGTCCTGGTGAGCATTGACGTCCACGCGGTCCATCCCAGCGTTCGTACCTCTGTTTAGATTGGGTACCAGCGTGGGAGTCTCGTTCTTTGTTGGACGAGGGTGCATTCCACTCTCTGGGTGACGGTTTGGCACTCTCTTGGCGTTGGGTACCGTCTAGAGCCAGCCCTTGACTTTGAGTGTTGAAGTCAAAAACTGCTGGGGTCTTGGCGCCCTTTTCTGAGGCCATCTTCTGTTTGCCATAGGCTTTCTGCGCCAAGTCTCGCAACTGCTGAGCATTCATTGTTCGTGGACATGCGAGAACGCCAAGATGGTGACTTACTGCAGGATGGAGGTTTCTTAGGAAGAGAGTTTTAAAGTTCAGTTCATCCTCCATGTCAGGTTCGTTGCGAGTTCCGAAGTGTGCTCGTCTGTAGTAGGCTTGAGGAGGTTTGTGACATCTTTGTCTTGTCTCCAGGATAGCCACTAAGCCTTGTTCGGAGTCAGGATCGGAAAACTCTTTAATGAGGGCTTCTCGGAGCAGTTGGTAATCAGTCTTTGTGTGAGCAGGCTGCCGGTCCAGGAAGCAGCGAACTTCAGGACTCTATGTCTTTCAGAGTAAATAAAGTCTGTCTTTGTTCGTAACATTAGGTCGCATTTCCAGATGGAAATCGATATCTTGGAGGTAAGCTTGGACATTTTGGCTATTTGGCAGGCTGGGGGTGAACTTGCCAATGTTCCTGGTGAGCTTGTCGAGGTCTTTTAGGTCCAAGCCGTGCGACGATCTGCGGCTGGCTGCAGCAGGTTCTTTTGCCTTTGTCGTGAGGTGAAGTTCTTCAGAGGGAGCTGGTGAGTGTTTCAGCACTGCGCCCTCCCCTCTTTGCTCACGTGTCAGTCCAGGAACAGGTGACCCGGTCCTGCTCAGCAGGGGTGAGGTCGGTGCCTGTCGTGTCTTTGACGGCTCACGGCACAATTCATATGCGTGCTTGAGTTCCTCTTGGAAACTATCGGATTCTTCTTTGATGTAGTCGAGCTGTCGTGCTAGACGGCTGATCTCGTTTCTTGACCCCTCCAGGTGAGCTTCAAGGGCTTTGATTCTGCTGTTCTTATCCCAGAAGTCAGCCGTTTCTTTGTCCAGTAGCTGCTCTGCGTACTGTAGCTTGTTAGAACGAACAGCGTAGTCTGCCTTGACTTGTTCCATTTCTTGGGCGGTACCTGTTAGGGTCTCTTTTAGCCTGTTGATCTCCTCCTCAGCGCCTTGTTCCACCTCATCAGGCCCTTCCCGTCGTTCCTGAGCTTACAGTTCCAGCTGCTCGATACGTCGTTGTGCTCGTTGTCACTCAGCTTGAGGGTGGCGATGAGTGTGTGACTTAAGGAGCCGGTGATCTTGGCTAATTCTTTGTGAGTGTAGCTTTGACTTGGGTCTTGTGCCATGAGGCTTGTTATGTTGTCATCCAGCTGGTCCTGTGTCTGATGTTTGAGTGTTTCAGCAGCCTTAGGGAGGAGGCTGTCTGTCGCAACATTTAGCCATGTTTCCAGATCCTCCTAGTGACCCACATGTTCTGTTGTGCGAGACATGTTCTGGCGAAATGAGGGAGATCTCGAACTGAAACTGACACAGACCTTGAAGAGAAAAACAAACCAAAACAAACCAAACAAAGCAAACAGGGGTGTAAGTGTGCAATGTAAAGTGTGCTAATGTTGAGTGTGTAATGAGCAGGTGAGTGTGGTTCCCTGCGACTGTGATCCTCTGGTGGGCGTGCTTCTAATTTGTAGCCTCTGTGGGGAAAAATTGAGCAAACACATTGGTAGCACAGCTAGAGAACAGAGAAAGAAAAGAAGAACACCAACAGAGCAAGGGACAGGGTAATAATTGGATGCTTCACCTTTTCCTGAAGGAGAAAGTTTTTTTTTTTTAAAAGGGTTAGGCTAATGGTAAGGTGAGGGAGAGGAACAAAAACAAAATATCTCTTTCTGGTAGCAGATTTTCCCCTTTTTTTAAGTCTGACTTAGAAGGGTGCTTTCTAGTCAGAGGGTTTGTAAAAGAGTTTTGTTTTTTTTGAAATAGGACTGTGATTGCTATTAGGATCACCTCCGGGGTGAGGGGAAACAATAGCAATGACAGTACTGGTCCCTTAATAGCAAGATTGACACCACAATGCTAGTTAGAGTGTCCATTGTGCGTGCTTAAAATTTTGTCCAATGTCTACCTTCTCGGTGACCTGCTTCAGCCTAGCAGGGTAGGATTTCACAAGAGAGTAAGGTAAATGGAAAGCAATTTTGAAATGTCGTTCTCAAGTTTCACAAATACCCATTCAATTCATAAAGTTCTCTGCTTGATCTTCCCACAGGCAAAATCTCGGCAAGCAGTAGTCAAATTAGATAGATAATATATATATAAGATAGCTGCAGGGGGAAAAGAGAAGAAGAAGAAAAGTGAGGGTTTGCTCCCAATGCTAGGACTAGTAACAAGGGTGGCAGTGTGGTGGCGCTGTTGAGTCAATACACTTAGGGGTTCAGTTTTACTGTTTTAGTAGGATAAAACAAACTGACCTAAGTTTTGAGGAAACCATAATTTCCTTTTGGGATTCTGCTAATTGGAAGGTTAAGGTTCTTATGCCCTAGGCTTGGTGAGAAATTAAATTGGTCCAGCGGAATCCCATGGCCGGGGCCCACCGTGGAGGCAATGTCACTTCACCAACCAAGCACCAGGGGGCGCTATCTACTATCAGGCTTAAACCAAGGGTAAAACCTATAACATTTTAATTAATAGTTAATTAAATAACGGAAGGAGAGAGACCTAACAGGTGGAAATAAAACTTAATTGCAACTGAAATTAGAATTTTAAATTAGAAATTGTAGTTTTTAATTAAAATTGATAGGATTGATTAGGAATCAATAATGCATCATTGAATTAGGGAAGTCCAAACCCTAATCAAAATTTAATGAGATTAAATATTTCAGGGCAATAATGATAATCAGCAGTGTTGGGCATGTTACTTTAAAAAAGTAATTAGTTATAGTTACTAGTTACTTCTCACAAATAGTAACTGAGTTAGTAACTGAGTTACATCATTATAAAAGTAACTAATTACCAGGGAAAGTAACTATTGCGTTACTTTTTAAAAAATGTTCAAATGTCAAATTTGGGTGCCCCCAATATTAAATATGTTAAATTAATGAAATGGACACTTAAAATAATAAATTATTATTATAAAACATTGTACATTAATCTACACTATGTATCTACTGACACTTATCAGTCAGTCAAGCATTATAATATAATATGATAATTTAATATTATATGATGATAGTACTTTAGTAATTAGAATAACCAGGTATGAATGCATATGTGTCATCAATATAAAACGCACTAAGGATTAATGAGCTGCTGGGTTCATGAATATTAATCACGTTGTCTGCGTTCGCTCGAACTGATTTGCTGAAATCAAAACAGGGACGATAATAGGTGAGCGCCAGCCAATGAGATTGTCATTTGCGCATTAGTTCCGCCCACTACAAGAGAACCCGGCAGTTCTTAAACGCTGAAGAATTCCAAAGGAACTCCGTTATTTTGACAGGAAAATACAACAAAGAATATCGTTTACATGTAGCATGTCAATTCTGCATGTTATGAAAGACTCTCGTGCTCTGTATCTTTCTTTGTGTGCGTGTATGTGAGAGAAAGCGACGGCGAGCGTGGGCTTCACACTAGAGTTTATGGTACGTCGAATACAGCTACACTGCGCATCCATCCAGATGAACTGAAAAATGTAATTCTAATAATATAATATAGTAATGCCACATTTTATTGTCAGTAACAGTAACGGCGTTGTAACGGGGGAAACAGTAATTCGTTTGATTACTCGTTACTGAAAAAAATAACGCCGTTAGTAACGCCGTTATTCCCATCACTGATAATCAGTTATCAATACCCAAAGATGCACAGTAAAACCTCCAGTGTTAAATCAACACTCCCAGTGTATATATAATCCACACTCAGAGTGTTAAAAAAGTAACACTGAAGCAGTGTTAAAGTTAATGAGATAATTAGTTTAGTAATTGAGTGATGATTGAACATTAATGAAGAACACCTGCTGTTAACAAACTGAATCACTGAAAGAAAGAGAAAAAAAACAGAAAAAAAAGAGACGAAACGAGCAGAAATACAAGAACTACAACTGACTTCAGTCACAGCCTTCGATGAGATCAACACAAGATAAAAGAAGACATTAAATCTCTCAAGATCTCAGCAGAGGATGATTAAACAACTCCATAAACAGCATTACCAGCTTCTTACCACGTTACCAACCAGATTGACTTTAGATGTTGATGTTTTAGTTTTGTTTGAATTACCATTATCGAGGTCAGTGTTTGCTTTAGTTGGGCTCTTGGCCCTTGACTTAAAACATTATAATTTTGTTGGCTGCCATAATTGTGTGTTTGTTTAGACCTGTTATGGCAAAAAATAAAAAAAGCCAAGAGAAAATTAGATCAGGGCTGGTTACGTTTCGATAAAGTTGTAATCAGCGCATAGTGGCTTAAGTAACTGATGTAATTTGGAGTATAGTCACTGGTAGATTTATTAGTTAATTTTGTTATTGAGGTTATGATGTATGTAGTCTAACATCTGACAGTTTTGATATTAATCTGAAAGACTTTTGAAACTTATTCTGCACTGAAAGTTTTGCTTTTCTTCATCAAACAGACTTCAAGAATCAGCATATGAATCTCAACAATGGTGACAATCAACATAAAGCTCCATGTTGCAGTGCATTCTGGGAGCACCAATCAAAACTCATCCATGGCTCCCAGCATGCAATGCGACATGAATAAATTATGCTGCTGTCTTAGTATTTTCTTTTATTCTTACTACTTCCTTTTGTTTTGCTATTTTGTTGTGACTTTTAGCAGCGTGTTTTGTGATGTTCACAGAGGATCTTTTTATCTGAATTTGTTGATTGTTACCATTGTTGAGATTCTTACGCTGAGTCTTGATGTCTGTATGATAATGCAGTCTTAAGCTTCTAGTGCCGATTTACTTTTGAAAGTCTTTCAGATTAATCTTAAAACTGATGGCTCAAGCTCTATATTATATGTGAACAAAGCCAAAAATTTTAATCAATCGATGATGATGCTATGAATGAAATCAGTTATGGAAATCACTAAATGCTGGTGACCTCTTTATGAAAGTCCAACCATCAACACCCGAATGACATAACTAACATGTCTAAACAAACATGCAGCTATGGCAGCCAAAGTAATTGTATTGTTTTAAGTCACGGGTCAAGAGCCCAACTAAAGCAAACACTGACCTCGATAATGGTAATTCAAACGAAACTAAAACATCAACATCTAAAGTCAATCTGGTTAGTAACGTGTGAAGCTGGTGATGCTCTTTATGGAGTTGTTTAATCATCCTCTGCTGAGATCTTGAGAGATTTAATGTCTTATTTTATCTTGTGTTGACTTCATCAAAGGCTGTGGCTGAATTCAGTTGTAGTTCTTGTATTTCTGCTCGTCTCGTCTCTTTTTTTCTTTGTTAACAGCAGGTGTTCTTCATTAATGCTCAATCATCACTCAATTACTACACTAATTATCTCATTAGCTTTAACACTGCTTCAGTGTTACTTTTTAACACTCTGAGTGTGGATTATATATACACTGGGAGTGTTGATTTAACACTGGAGGTTTTACTGTGTGTGTGTCATTCAAATGATCAGAGCAATTAACATTTCATTGATCAGCAAATATTATTGCAATATGGAAACAGGAACTGTAATTAATTATGAAATTAGAATTTTCCAATTCATAATTAATCATGAAATTCAATGACAAATTCCACATCCCTAATTTCAGACCAACAGCTATTAAACTAATATCCACTAAAACAACCTTAAATATTTATTAAAATCACCTGTGATCGCTAGATCGCTAACTAACTTCTTATGGTAATTAGCTGCAGTGTACAGCAACGGTTTATTTAAGTTTGCATTTGTTCTTTTCACATGGGAGGAGAGAGAGAATGAATAAATGCAAAATAGAGAAATAAATTATATGAAAATCTTAAGTGTAAGTTAAAGTCACATCAACACTGCAAAACACTGCATTCAAACCCACAGGCTACAAAATGCAAACTCATTAGCTTAGCTTTGTGCTATGCTATTTGTACTGCACACTGAGAAATTTTTCGGAGAGAGTCTCTGAGGACATCCTGGGTTAGGCTGTCACTATGGTGACACACACCCGGATGTGAGTGCCAAAACACAGTGGATTTATCTTCACACAATTTTCATTTGATCAAGATCAATGATTCTCCCACAGAACACACTTGGCCACTCCTTCTGAGCGCCGCATCTTAAGTTCACTGTTTTAGTGAATCAGCAGTGGCAGAGCATTATTAATTAGCTAGATTAATGTTCTCAAACCGGGAGATTTAACCATAGATGAATTTGGAAGTGGAATATACGCACTTAACAAATCACACTATGGAGGTCTTATAGAAGAGAGAATGAGGAAATTCGCTCATTTGTCTCTTTTGCACTTTTAGAGTGACTTCCTTTGTCTTAAAAGACAATTTATTAATTATTTACTGCAGTTCATTTTCTTCTTAAACAACTCAGTTGCACATTCATTCATCCCATACGCTAGCATGCTATAATAAAGTACAATAACCCAAACTCTGTTTCTCCGTCTCTGCACTATTTCTTCCGGTTAAAAATAGACAGGTACACTGTAAAAAAAAAGTTTTAAGTTAACTCAACTAGCAACCGACAACTTAAAAACTTTAGTTCTAATAAAAGCCAGTCCTACTGAGTGTTAAAAGATCTGTCAGAGCAACATGTGTCGATTTGTGCAGTCCAAAAATTTATCCACCATTATGTAAAACTTGCTCTTAATTTCAGATTTTATTTTACCTTTTAAATTTAATTTTGCTTTTAGGGAATCGAGTCTTGAAGACTCGGGCTGATTTGATTGAATTGATATTCATTCGAAATTCATTATTTATACTTTATCAACGACTCGTCCAGCGAATCAGACTTTTTGATTTCTTCAATCAAAAATGTTTGTCTACTCTGAATCTTATTGCCCCGTTAAAACCCAAACGTATTGTTACTAAACCCCAGCCATGGCTTAATGATTCAACTCGTTTGCTCAGAAAGGCTTGCAGAAGAGCAGAGAAAATGGTGTAAGGATAAGTTACAGGTCTCATATGAAATGTGGAGAGACTCCCTATATATGTATCAGAGAGCTGTCAAGGCCGCCAAGTCCAAATATCTATCTGAGTTTATTGGTGACAATTTACACAGACCTAAAACCCTTTTCTCTGTTATTGATATGTGCTCAGTCCCCCTGTCAACATTTTTCCTGATGCTTCCGTATTACTGTGTGAAAAATTCTGTAAATTTTTTTAATGAGAAAACCGTTCAATTAAGATCTAACCTGCCCTTGTGGAACTCTGTTCAACCTGAGAGATCAAGTGGTCCAATGCTGTGGAACGATTTTCAGCCTGTTTCCTTTGAATCCTGTAAAGGCATTGTTGAACGTCTAAGATCGACTTCATCTTCTCAAGATATCATTCCATCTAGATTTCTAAAACAGATTTTCAATACCGTTGGACATGATCTTTTAACTGTTTTTAACACTAGTCTAATTACTGGGGTTGTTCCTGACTGCCTAAAAACAGCTATAACTCCATTATTAAAGAGGCCCAATCTTGATTCTTCAGATTTCATTAATTTTAGGCCTATATCAAACTTGCCATTTCTTTCTAAGATTATTGAGAAAATTGTGTTGACCCAGCTGCAGTCCCATTTGATGTCAAATAATATTCTTGAAAAATTCCAATCAGGTTTTAAGTCTCAACACAGCACAGAAACTGCACTTTTAAAAGTTGTAAATGATATTTTACTAGAAACAGATAAAGGGAATGCCGTGGCTTTGGTGCTTCTAGACTTAAGCTCTGCATTCGATATGGTTGACCACAATATCTTGATTTCCAGGCTGGAGAGCTGTGTTGGGTTACAGGGAAAGGTATTGAAATGGTTTCAATCTTTTTTAACTAACAGAATCTTTAGTGTTTCTATTGGCCAACATAGTTCGTCCTCACACCCACTTGCTTGTGGGGTGCCACAGGGCTCAATTCTTGCTCCAGTTTTATTCTCTATATTCATGCTGCCAATGGGTGCTATCTTTGAGAAATATGGAGTGTCCTTCCATCTTTATGTGAATGATAATCAGCTGTACTTTCCCTTGCAGCATAAAAGTAAAGAATGCTTAGGACCTCTGTTAAATTGTCTAAACGAATTACAAATATGCACTGTAAAAAATTGCTGTAAAAAAACGGCCATATTCTGACAGTAACATCCTGTTTTTTCATTACAACAGTAAAATTCTGTAAAAAAATAATGAATTCTGGGTAATATTTGTTGTTTTCGAGAAAGTATCCTTCTGCAGTCCTGTGAAGTAACAGCGCCCAGAGTCGACACTCAGAGGCTGTGTTTCAAATCACACCCTACACCCTCATTCACTATTCCCTACATGAGTTTACTAATATAACCCACCTGACAGAGAGAATGAACACTAATGAGTGAATTCAGCCAATGATGAACAGCTGCTGTGAACAAGCAGAATCACTGAAGAAAAGAGAAAAATGAAACTACAACTGACTTCAGACACAGCCTTAGATGAAATCAACTGAAATAAAACAGAAGATGATTAAACAACTCCACAAACAGCATTACAGTTTGACTTTATTTCTGCCACATATCTATAAAATTACTTGAGAATTAATAGATATTTAGATGCTTTATTGAAAATGTTTTGTGTGACCTCACCATTATGGCGATCAGCGTTTGCTTTAGTTAGGCTCTTGACCCTTGCACATGTAATGTCAGATTTTTTTTGGTTGTTATAGTTGTGTTAGTAAAAAGCATATATTATAACAACAAAAACAAAAAAAACAAGAATTTTGTAAGTAAATGTTGTTGGGTTGTAATCATCATGAAGTGACATGCTTCTCTGGTTTTATTCTGTCTTTAATGAAGTGGTGTGGCTTTTTTTTTTATTAGTTTCATGTTCTGATATGTGCTATACTACAAAGCAATCTATTATGAAAAATTGTAAAACATATTATGCACAAAACCTTCAGTACTACGGCATAACTAAGACACATACAGACATCAAGAATCAGCATATGAATCTCAACAATGGTGAGTCAAAATCTTCATGCTGCAATGCATGCTGGGTACCAGCATAGTACAAAACTCATCCATGACTCCCAGCATGCATTGCAACATGAATAAATTATGCCACTGAATTGTCCTCTTATTTTCTCTAATTCTTTCTATTTGCTTTTATTATTGCTTTTGTTTTTGTGTTGAGTTTTAGTAGCGGGTTTTGTGATGTTCAGAGTTGATCTGTTTATTTATTTTGGTTGATTGTCACCACTGTTGAGATTCATACGCTGATTCTTGAGGTGTGTGTTTCATAGCACTTTGAAGCTTTTTTTAAATTTTTTTTTAAATTGTCAGTAATGTTTTTAACAATCTTACATAAACTAGAGCAAAATAATGAGCAGACTGTTATTACGTCATCACTTCGGTAACAGAGGAGACACTGGAGAAAAAAATATCAGTGAACATATATTTATGAACATAATGTTTAATGATGGTTATGTCATTAGCATAACATAACTAACAATAGTATAGATTTTGTTTCTTTTTTTTTTTTTTGTGCCATAACACATGTGTTTTAAAACACGTGTTTACAACAACCAAAGAAAAGTTAATGTTAAAAAGTCAAGGTTCAAGAGCCCAACTAAAGCTAACACTGATCTCCATCATGGTAGTTAAAAAAGAACACGCATTTCTGTGAATTTCTGACAGAAATAGCATCCCAGATAGCAACATATTGTCGGCCCAGATCTGGCCCACATCTGGCACATGTGGAATGATGATCTGGCCCACATGTAGCGTGGAATGATGGCACTTGGACGGACCGCTCCTGTTTGCCAGATCTGGGCCACAAGCAGGCCATAGCAATGCCACATGTCAGCCAAGAGCAAAGAAATAAACCACACTTATCTGAGCCACAAAATCTTCATAAATTATTTATAGAGTCCTCTCAGCTTGTCTAAGCTTGTTAACAAGCAAAATCACTGAAGGAAAGAAATGAACAGAAAAAAGAGCCAAATAGAAACTCGAGAACTACAACTGATTAAGCCACAGCCTTAGATGAATTCAGCTGAAGATAAAAGACATTAAATCTATGATCTCAGCAGAGGAGGATTAAACAACTCCACAAACAGCATCACCAGCTTCACTTATTACTAACCAGACTGACTTTATTTCTGTTAAGAGGTCTACAGAAGTTCTTATTGAGAATTAACAGGGTTTAAATCTAATGTTTGTTTCATTTGAAGTCACCATAATGGTGATTGGTGTTTCCATTAATTGGGCTCTTAACTTTTATTACAACTAGCTTGTCTTTGCTGGCTGTTGTTATGGTATGTTTATCAAACACATTTGCAGTAACAAATAAAGGCAAAATGAGATCAGGTGATGATAGTCAGCTATTGATGGTTCATCATCATAATGAAATAGCCTGATTCATTAATGTCGTTTGACTCTAGCGATTGTGTTGTACCAATAATACATTTGCTGTATAAAACTGCAGCCTAAGATCAATAGCATTGCAGAACCAATTAACGACTTTTTTTTTTTTTTTTTTTAAAGCACAAAACATTAATCTCTTATAACACACAAACACATCATAAATCAACACATGAACCTCAACAGTGGTGACAATAGAAAGTGTAATGTCGCAATGCATGCTGGGTACCATAGTACAAAACTCCCAGCATGCATCACAGCATGAATAAATTATGCAGCTGAATTGTCCTGTTATTTTCTTTAATTCTAACTTTGGTTAATGTATTTATTTTGTATTTCTTGCTGTTTTTTTGTTGTGTCTTTTAGTAGCTTTTTGTGATGTCCAGAATTGATTAGCTGAATATTTTGTCACCATTGTTGCGATTCATATGCTGATTGCTCATATCTGTGTGTCAGTGTTGTTCACCTTCTTGTGTTTTTGGGTATATTTTCAAACTGACGTTGTAACTCAAGTTGCAGTAATACAGGGTTTGCAATGTGAAAGCATTAAATTACACAGCTTTGAGGTTCAAATGGCAATATATGATAATTGTGAAACCATCAATAGTAAACTATGATGTTCTGCAGATGTACACACTGTCACAGCAGCCAAAGAAAACAAATGATCAACAATAAGAATTAAGAGCCCCATTAATGGAAACACCAATCACCAGTATGGTGACTTCAAATGAAACAAACATTAGATTTAAACCCTGTTAATTCTCAATAAGAACTTATGTGGACCTCTAACAGAAATAAAGTCAGTCTGGTTAGTAATAAGTGAAGCTGCTGATGCTGTTTGTGGAGTTGTTTAATCCTCCTCTGCTGAGATCTTCATAGATTTAATGTCTTTTATCTTCAGCTGAATTCATCTAAGGCTGTGGCTTAATCAGTTGTAGTTCTCGAGTTTCTATTTGTCTCTTTTTTCTGTTCATTTCTTTCCTTCAGTGATTTTGCTTGTTAACAAGCTTAGACAAGCTGAGAGGACTCTATAAATAATTTATGAAGATTTTGTGGCTCAGATAAGGTTATTTCTTTGCTCTTGGCTGACATGTGGCATTGCTATGGCCTGCTTTTGACCCAGATCTGGCAAACAGGAGTGGTCCGCCCAAGTGCCATCATTCCACGCTACATGTGGGCCAGATCATCATTCCACATGTGCCAGATGTGGGCCGGATCTGGGCCGATAATATGTTGCTATCTGGGTAGACTCTAACGAGTCGCAGTTCCAAGTCACGGACACCGCCCCTAATTCACGGAATGATGATGCAGTATCAGAGCCAAGGCCTGAACCAAGCTCA
Organism: Onychostoma macrolepis; assembly: GCF_012432095.1. Taxonomy (NCBI): domain Eukaryota; kingdom Metazoa; phylum Chordata; class Actinopteri; order Cypriniformes; family Cyprinidae; genus Onychostoma; species Onychostoma macrolepis. The sequence goes on from NC_081169.1 coordinate 5,206,714, forward strand.
AGCAGCAAGGACCAGGATCCTCTCCTCTGCTCACTGCAGGAGCCTGAATCAAACGCAGGCCCCCTTCGAATCATGACTGCACTAGCCCTATGGGTAGAGAACTCAGCTATCAGTCTGAAGCTATTCAAAACATTGAAGCAAAGACACCAGAGTCTACCGCATGTCACTAAACACAGCCGCTTCCCTCTCAGTCCCTGGTCGACAACCATGGCCACCTCCAAGATCATCTGTGCTGTAGACATACGATGGAACAACAGACATCTGAGTCACTACTTCCTCGTAGTCCCCGACCTACCTCATGACATCTACATTGGAGCAGATATCATCGTCCGGCTCAATGCTTGCATTGATACCGTCAATGACATCATATGGGCTCCAATGTCATGTCAACTGACAACTTGCCAGACGCATGCACTATGATCACTGAGCAAGAAGTCACAATACCTGCATACAGCAAGAGTGTCAGCATCCGCCTCAACATGCGACCTGGCCAAACTCTCAACAGTAAGCTAGGCTTCTTCCAACCTTCCAGGACCTGCCTAAAACTCGGACTGACCCTGGAAGCCACACCTCTCATTGAAGTATCATCTTGTGCTGTGCATGTGTTGTTCAACAACTGTACAGCCAACGACATCCACGTTCCCAAAGCCAGTCACCTTGGATGGCTCATCAACCAGGCGTTCCACGACTTTGAACTAACGGTACCTGTCATAGGCCCCATACCAGCCCAGCTCGTGTCAGATTAATACAATAACACTGTAACATTCACAAAATCCCATGAAATCATTGCCATCACTTCCATTCTGCCGGTGCCCAGAGAAAGCATCTGCTGTTCAGAACTAACAGATGACACTCACCTTGCTGTCTATGCTGTCTCAACACAGCCTGCAACAGAATCACCTACACAGGTGACCATCAGAGCCCGAAGCCCCTCAAATGACTCAACTGCGGAGGAACCCTACACCGGGATCAATGCACAAATTCAACAGATCCTGAGTGAGGCAGATGCCCTCCACAATGAAGTGGATCGCCAAGGACTCAAAGAGGTTCTGTGCAAGTATAAGGACTCCTTCGCAAAGGATTCCCTGGATTGTGGCCTAACCAACATCCACACTGTGCACGTCCCGACAAACCCAAATACGCCACCCACATTTGTGCAGCAGTACAAGATTCCAATAGTGTCATATGAGCCAGTGCAAGAAATTGTTGACTCCATGCTGGAAAATGGGGTCATCCGGCCCTGTAACAGCACATACTCTGCCCCGATATGGCCAGTCCTAAAACCCAACGGCAAATGGCGACCCACCATCGACTATCGCAAGTTGAATCAGCAAGTACCCTTGTCATGATGGCCTATGACCCAGTTGGACCAAGAAATTCCAAAAATCAAAGGCGCGACAATCCTTTCCACACTGGACGTCGCCTCAGGGTTCTGGACAATCCCTGTCCACCCCAAAGACCAACATAAGCTGGCATTCACCTTTGGCAATCGACAGTACACCTTCACACGGTGCCCCTTCGGCTATGCCAACTCACCAGCAGAATTCAACATCTTCCTAAACAAAGCATGCCCTGACGCCAGAGCCAGAGGCAACCTCGTCTACGTGGACGATGTTTTAGTGAAAAGCTCAAGTGTGGAAGACCACCTCAAAGAAATCGACCATGTCTTAAACCAGCTGACAACAGCAGGAGCTAAGATCACCCTTCACAAAGGACAGTGGTGCAAAACCAAGGTGAACTATGTCGGATTGCTTGTCGGACGAAACGTCATCGAGCCACAGTCTAACCGCACCCAAGCAATCCAAAGCATAAAGAGGCTGATTAACATATCTGAGCTGCGAAGCTTTCTGGGAGTGTGCGATTACTCACGACAGTTCATCGAGAACTATGCTGACATCGCCCGACCACTAACTTCCCTCCTGAAAAAGGATGAACCCTTCGTTTGGACGGAATCCCAGGACACAGCTATGAGCCAGCTCAAACAGCGCCTGTGCTCTGCTCCGTGCCTGGCTTATCCAGACCCAGGAATGAATTCTATCTGGACGCTGGATTCTCCAGTCATTGCCTCAGTGCAGGCCTATACCAGCTCCATGACAAAGGCAAGCGAGTGGTCGTTTATGCCAGCAAAACGCTGCTACTCCCAGAATGCAAGTACTCAAACTGCTAAAAGCTTTGCTTTGCACTGTATGGGCTATTCAGCGGTTCTCTTATTACATTGGTGCACAGAAAGTCATCATCAAGACTTGTCACCAGCCAGTCACCTTCCTCAACAGTCAACGAATCAGAGATGGTGTGGTGACCAACGTACGCATAGCTACCTGGCTAATGACACTCCAAGGATGGGACATTGAGGCAAGATATGCCCAAAACTACAAATCCTCACTTGGCAATGGGCTAGCGGCCTGCCAAAACTGCTCAACGGATACGTTGTACACCTCAGCGGAATCTAAAGAACCGCTACAACCACAACTAGCGAATCACAGGTACTTCGAGGAGAATGTGTGTGAAGGGATGCCCACAGCATATGTCGATGGCTGCTCCTACAATCACAAGGGCATTTTAAAAGCTGGCGCATGAGTGGTCTGACTCAACAACAACCCTTGCCCACCGCAACAATTCAACTTAGGCCCTCACTCATCACAATATGCAGAAATAGTGGCCATCCTCATCACCCTACAACTGGCCTCATCCCACAACATCAAATAACTCCTCATCTGTACCGACTCGAACTATGCCCTTCTAAGCTTCACCTGCCATTTAGCTGGATGGAAACAGAATGGATTCAAAACAGCTAACAACAAGTCTGTCAAACACCAGGAACTCTTCCAAGCAGGCGATGCCATTGTCAGCAAACACGACATGATCGTTTATTGGAAAAAGGTTTCGAGGTCATTCACGTCAACCAGGACTAGATAAAGACTTCAATGACCAATCCGATGCCCTCACCAAAGCAGGTGCATTACACAGAGAGTTCTGGACATTTCATGCCCTCCCACCCAAACCCATCAGTGGTAGCCGTAACCCGCCACTATCACGCCACTGGCGTGCATACCCCCGCCTCCTCCCAAATTGCCCTATCACCTCAGTTCGCTGCTGACGATGTCCTCACCCTCCAAACTGCGGATCCGACACTGCGAACTATGGCAGCTCACATTTCCGACCATTTCACCCATCCTATTACCACCTCCGACCTTGCCACTTCCTCTGAGCTCCGCACACTCAACTCTATCAAGTACGTGCTGCATCTATGAGACGGCGTTCATATGTCCCTGAGCCCCTCACTGCGCCAAAGCTAGTAGTCCCTCAGGGCCAAAGGGGGATTATGCTGACACACGCCCACGATGCACCATGCGCAGGACACCACAGTGCCAAGGCCACCTATGAAACACTCAAGCAAGTAGCATACTGGCCTGGCATGCAGCAAAACTTGGCGGAATATGTAAAAGGATGCCTGGTGTGTTGCCAGTTCCACCCGGCAAATCCAAACCACCGAGCACCACTGCAAAGGAAAGGAATGACCTTCCCATGGTCAGACCTCCAAATAGACTGGGTAGGACCCCTGCCACAGTCAACACGAGGTAACAAATACTTACTCACCATGGTTTGTGAATTCACAAAGTGGATAGAGTGCCTCCCAGCTCCCAACGATACAGCAGAAACGACAGCCTGCCTGTTAATGAACCACATCTTCTCAAGGTTCGGACTGCCTCTAAGGGTCAACTCTGACCGAGGAACCCACTTCACCGCCGAGGTCATGCAGGAAGTGTGGAAACTCCTGGGTATACAGGCCAAGCTCCATATAAGCCATCACCCAATTTCCTCGGGTCAAGTTGAATGGGCCAATAGTACAGTGGTCAGCATGTTGAAGAAGTACGTGTCCGCCAATCAAAAGGATTGGGATATTAAACTTCCTCTGGTACTGATGGTACCTGGAAGAGTTGCATCAGCACCTGAGAGCGACTTTCGCCTTTGCGCAACAGCAACTCCAAAGAAGCGCGGAAGGTCATAAAGCCTACTACGACCAAAAGGCCTCTCACCATGAGCTCAATGTCAAATTGTCATAGATCATTGCGAAACCCATTGTCAACAGATCGAGGCGACCCGTCAAATCATGATCTTCGCAGCTAATTGTGCCTTCTGTCTGTTTTGTTACCAGGAAGATGTTCCGACTTGCCGCCTTGTTTCTCTGCATGATTGGGTTTACGCCCCAGCCAGAAGTTACATCGCCGGGACCAGCGTTAGGTATAGTACACCGTGAACAACTGGGGTTATTAATAACGAACTGCAAAACCCACACCCAAAAGGTGTATGTTCGACTTGATCCCCGCGATGTTGTCAGAGCTCACTACACCCTCTCAGCCGCTAAAACCACGTGGGCTGGAGCCCGTTGGACTCGAGAAGTCCTTGCCCAGGCAAGTGTGAACCACATGCTGTGCCAATTGCAGAAAATTATTGTAACCCAAGCTGAATTAAGCAGGTACAACCGGCGTCCCAAACTATTTTTGGGCTCTCTGCTGGGGGCTGCTGCGGCTGTAGGAACTCTGTTTAACATTGGCATGAACACCACTAATGTAGTAAATCTGGCCACCACATTTTGGCAAGGGAACACTTACGTCAAATTCTACTTTCCTGAAGTCGTTGCGTATCACGATAACGATGAGTAGTTGTATCTGGCCCCAAACCTAAAAATGTGTAAGCTCACTAAGGACATTCATTACCTCTGCCTGAGTAAACCCTTTGTCTGCGATAATACCGAAGGCATCTGCGGCCTCGAATCCATTAAACCCGACACTAGCTGCCCTGCCGAAGCAACACCGCATTCTCAAGTTGAGGTAACACAAGCTGAAATCATCAGAAACCGATGGCTAGTCAACAGTGCGTACAGCTACCCTCACATAGGACCAACATGATACAGCCATGCGCATTATCCTGCCCAACCAAACTCTATGGATCACTGTCCCTAAGGGCTCGATCCTCCATATTGACGAGTTAGCATTGTATCACCTTACTGACGACGAGTATCAGGCTGAAATCGAAATCTCACCCTTCTTCAAACAGCACACCTTTGTCCTCGATCCAGAAATGAAAGAAAGGATCAAGGAGGAAGGAACGCAATTCATTGATTTGACTCCTGTTGATAAAGCTTTAGAAGCTATTGCTCGCCTTCCACCCGCTGGCGTGCCAATCATTCGGTCTTGGTCTGCCACTGACACAGCGCTTTGCATCTCTACTATTGTAGGATATGTTGTAACTTTGACACTGGCCTTCCTTCCTACACAAGCGAGTGAACGCTGTTCAAGAGTCTTTCAAGAAATGCACGCCAGGCGTCCCGCACATTTTCCAACGTGATAAAACTGACCAAGAACCCGAACCTGAGAACTCAGCCAACCTGACCGAGATCACGCCTATACCGCTTCATCGAACCCCTGACAATTAAACCACTCAAAATGACCCAATTGCAAATAATCCTAAAGAATGCACCCCTACGTCTTCTCAAGTTTCTAACCGGTTCATTCCCAAATTACCCTGCACCAGGATTCAGTCAGTGATGGAGATGTTGTTTTTGTCTTGTGTGTGCCTGTTCTCTCTGCCTCTTGTTCCAGTGCCCGCCGACGTTCGCAATGGGAACTTCACCAAGCAAAAGGGGGATGTGTAGGATCTCTGTTGTTTGAGCAGGCCTCCACGTGAGACATTGAACATAGGCCTGGAGAACTAAATTAAACTAATCATCAGAATCGCAGCCAACCGATCGCAGAAGGGGTTCCCCGAGTGACGTCACGCAAGGATCGCATCAGCAGCCAATCAGCAGCCCCGGGGTTTCCGAATTCTCGGCCCAAGTCCGACCCGAGCCCGTCTTTTTTTCCCCCTTCTCCCAAAACAGCTTATCTACTACTGTTTCAGCTATTAAAATAGTTCAGTTTTGTATGAAATGGCAAAGTGATTGTATTTTGTTTCGTTATTTTATTAAGTTAATTTAGAAAAACGTTTGGAGCATTTTTTTTATTTGTTAAATGTAAGTTTTTGTTTTTTAAAGTAACGACCAAGCGGCCAGCGGCAGACAGCGAGTTGATCATAGCCTATGTTTGATCAATTTAAATTCTTTCTCAAATCATCACGACTTCTCTAAAATTAAATCTATAATTGTAAAACAATGTTAGTTTAAACGCTTGAGCTAGATAAATGTGCACTGATGCATATCCAGTAGTTTGTACGGAGAGTGGAAGCTGAAGCGCACTTTACAGGACGCGCAAGAACGATCACTTGCATTGGAAACATTTCAAAATACGCTGTCATTTTTGCTCATAAAGGTAAGAGTAAAAGGCTACGTTGTTCGGACCTGAAAAGGGTCTACTTTTATTTGTGTGCACTCACAATATCAACACAACGTGCTTTTATTAAAAAAAATAAAAATTTTAAAAAAGCAGAGCGCTTCTGAAAAACCGAAACACAGCATATAGCCTACTTGCCTCACTGACTTGATAAATATAGTATCTATAGAAAACTTTGAATTACTACTTTAAAACGAAATAATTCGAATTGAAAACAAAGAATCTTTCATTATAAAATCCCTAAAGATGCATTTCTCTCTAAAGGCGCATCCACTGAGGGAACGGCGAGTCAGGATCATCATCAAATGCATTTTGCTTTTAAATATACATAATTCATATAAAAATTTGAACTCTCATCCTATACAGACACAAACAGACATCAAGAACCAGCATATGAATCTCAACAATGGTGACAATCAACAAAATGCTTCATGCTGCAATGCATGCTGGGTAACACCATAGTAAAAACTCCCATCATGCACTGCAGTATGAAAAATTATTGTCACCACTGTTGAGGATCATATGATAATGTACATGTCTAAAAGCCTGAGCTAAAACAACTCCACTTTTTTTTTTTTTTTCAATATTGAAGTAATATTTTTGTTTGAAATCACCATCAAAGAGACCAGTGTTTCCTTTTGTTGGGCTCTTGACCATTGCCATTTTGGTGTGAGTGTTACACTGATTGATTTAATTGTGTGTTCATATAAAATGCAATTAGCTTAATCACTGAAGCCAAAAAAAAAAAAAAAAAAAGTTGTGAACAGATGATCTACCGACTTCATTTAATGTCCAATTTCTGATTATATGGGTGTTGTATTGGTTTAGCATGTTTTATAGCTTCAGATCTAGCAGTATCGAATAATCATTTGAATAATTTTCAAATCACTTTGTCCACAAAAAGTTTTCATCTGTAGCAACCCAAAGACCACAGATATCAAGAATCAGCATATGAATTTCAACAATGGTGACAGTCAACAAAATAGATAAAACTCTGAACATCACAACACAAGCTATTAAAAAGTCACAATAAAAACAGCAAGTGTAAAAGAAAATAGTAAGAATAAAATAAAAATAATCAGAAAATTCAGCTGCATTGTTTATTCATGCTGCAATGCATGCTGGGATACATGTGAGAGTATTGTACTATGCTGGTACCCAGCATGCATTGCAACATGTTGTTGACTATCTTATCATTATACATTACTGACACTCTATCCTCCAATTTGATACTGTTAAGTGCTTTGACACAATCTGTATTGTAAAAGCGCTATATAAATAAAGGTGACTTGACTTGACTTGACTGTCACCATTGTTGAGATTCATATGCTGATTCTTGATGTCTGTGGTCTTTGTATTGCTGCAGATGACAACTTTTTGTGCACAAAGTGTTTTGTACACTATTCACATTATCTGATTTTACAGTAGTGCACGATCTGAAGCTACACAAAAAATAACGCATTACAATAGCCATATAATCAAAAAATTGGACTCAAAACGAGGTCGGCTGACCGGCTGACCATCAGCCCACAACTCTGTTTTTTTTTTTTTTTTTTTTTACTGGCTAAGCTAAATGTGTTTAATATAAACACACAGTTAAAGCAACCAGCGTAACGCTAACACCAAAACAGCAATGATCAAGAGCCCAACAAAAGGAAACATTGGTCTCTTTGATGGTGATTTCAAATGAAACAAAGCATCTAAACTTCTGTTAACCCTTTAGGCGCCAGGGTTTTTTTTTGGAAAAATGCTGGATTTTGACATCAAGATTTCAAAAGCTTGTGGCTTGAAAGGGCTTAAAGATAGAGATCTACTGTAAATTAGAAAAATGTTGGGCATGGCCTAAAGTTTATGTGGGGTGTAAATATGCTAATCTAATTTGCATATTATGATGTCATCAGGGGGCGGCCCTCTTGAATTTCATAATATTCAGGAAATAGTAGATATTGAATTGATATTTGAACTTATTTGCATGTTTTTTTTTTTTTTTGTGATCAGAAAAGAGGAAACCAACAATAAAGCAGGAGAAAGTACTAAATTATTACTATATTACTATACTATATAGTAGTAAAACGCATGTGAACAGTAGCCTACTTTTTGATCAGTTCATCAGTAATATTCAGGAAATAATAGATATTGAATGGATGTTTGAACTTATTTGCATGTTTTTTTTGTTTGTTTGTTTCTTCTGTCTTTTTATCCTCATTCCAAATGATCAGGAAAAGAGGAAATCAACCGTAAAACAGGAGAAAGTAGTAAATTATTACTATATTACTGTGCTATAGTAAAATACATGTGCCTATTTTTTGATCAGTTGACCAGCTATCTGCCCAATCAGGTATCTAGGTGACAGTTTATAGTTCTTGAGAATATGGTACCTCTCATTGCATGGCACAGCGCTCAGACCTACCCCTCACTGACTGCACCTGCACTGTCTGCCGGCGGCCCTTTGAGCGCACGCGATCAGAAAAAAAGACGCAATCTGGCCGACCATCAGCAACGCGATGCCTCTCCTATGGACACTAAGACCACGTCCACCCCTGCCACCCCCATCCCTGTTGGGCAAAGGCTCGAAATGATCACTTGATGGTGCTTCGTGAACACTCTCGCCTTTTACGGCGGCGCCATTGCGCATGCAAAGATGTACCGGGAGATGCGCGATCATTAGATGGCCGATCGTCATTTCCAAAAGGAAAATATTCCCCTACAGAGTCAGAATAGGCGAATAACATTTGCAACACATCCTCACAGTACAACTTTTTATTAGCCATTTGGTGATTTTCTCTCACAAATCTCACAATTTACTCAGATGCTATGAACTGAACTGCTTCCGCATCAATGACACGATAGCTCACTTGCTCTGCTATTTCCTCGAACAACTTTGGTCTAGAATCGAAGTACTACATGTCTGCCATCTAGTGGTAGGGAATACAAATGAGATATTGCACTATATTAGGAACTACAGTCTATTTAATGAAGTATGACGTCTTGTCGCAATTTTGCGACTTTGGCGCTTAGAGGGTTAATTCTCAATAAAAACTTCTCTAGAAGTCTGACAGAAAAGTCAATCTGGTCAATTTGATGCTGTTTGTGGAGTTGTTTAATCAGATCTTAAATTATTTAATGTCTTCTTTTATTTCAGTTGATTTCATCTTCGGCTGTGACTGAAGTCAGTTGTAGTTCTTGTGTTTCTCTTTCCTTCTGTGTTTCTGCTTGATAACAGCAGGTGTTCATCATTAATGGTCAATCATCACATAACTCCAACACTGCTTCACTGCTACTTTAACACTCTGTACAGGTGCTGGTCATATAATTAGAATATCATCAAAAAGTTGATTTATTTCACTAATTCCATTCAAAAAGTGAAACTTGTATATTATATTCATTCATTACACACAGACTGATATATTTCAAATGTTTATTTCTTTTAATTTTGATGATTATAACTGACAACTAAGGAAAATCCCAAATTCAGTATCTCAGAAAATTAGAATATTTACATGGCCAACTGAAAAGTATGAACATGAAAAGTATGAGCATGTACAGCACTCAATACTTAGTTGGGGCTCCTTTTGCCTGAATTACTGCAGCAATGCGGCGTGGCATGGAGTCGATCAGTCTGTGGCACTGCTCAGGTGTTATGAGAGCTCTGATAGTGGCCTTCAGCTCTTCTGCATTGTTGGGTCTGGCATATCGCATCTTCCTCATCACAATACCCCATAGATTTTCTATGGGGATAAGGTCAGGCGAGTTTGCTGGCCAATCAAGAACAGGGATACCATGGTCCTTAAACCAGATACTGGTTGCTTTGGCACTGTGTGCAGGTGCAAAGTCCTGTTGGAAAATGAAATCTGCATCTCCATAAAGTTGGTCAGCAGCAGGATGCATGAAGTGCTCTAAAACTTCCTGGTATACGGCTGCGTTGACTGTGGACTTCAGAAACCACAGTGGACCAACACCAGCAGATGACATGGCAGCCCAAATCATCACAGACTGTGGAAACTTCACACTGGACTTCAAGCAACATGGATTCTGTGCCTCTCCACTCTTCCTCCAGACTCTGGGACCTTGATTTCCAAATGAAATGCAAAATTTACTTTCATCTGAAAAGAGGACTTTGGACCACTGAGCAACAGTCCAGTTCTTTTTCTCCACAGCCCAGCTAAGACGCTTCTGACATTGTCTCTGGTCCAGAAGTGGCTTGGTAGCCCTTTTCCTGAAGACGTCTGAGCGTGGTGACTCTTGATGCACTGACTCCAGCTTCAGTCCACTCCTTGTGAAGCTCTCACAAGTGTTTGAATCAGCTTTGCTTGACTGTATTCTCAAGCTTGCGATAATCCCTGTTGCTTGTGCACTTTTTCCTACCCAAATTCTTCCTTCCAGTCCACTTTGCATTTAATATGCTTTGATACAGCACTCTGTAAACAGCCACACCTTTCAGTAATGACCCTCTGTGACTTACCCTCTTTGTGGAGGGCGTCAATGTTCGTCTTCTGGATCATTGCCAAGTCAGCAGTCTTCCCCATTAATGTGGTTTCAAAGAACAAGAGATACCCGGAATTTATACTGTAGGGATGGTCATTAATTGAAACTCAAATGTAAATATTCAAATTTTCTGAAATACTGAATTTGGGATTTTCCTTAGTTGTCAGTTATAATCATCAAAATTAAAAGAAATAAACATTTGAATTATATCAGTCTGTGTGTAATGAATGAATATAATATACAAGTTTCACTTTTTGAATGGAATTAGTGAAATAAATCAACTTTTTGATGATATTCTAATTATATGACCAGCACCTGTAGTGTGGAAACACATGAACACTGAGCAGTGTGGGGACTTTGCTGTGAATTATTACATAAATCTTACCTGTTTCATTCACATATGACTGATGGATATGAATCACATTAAGTTTATTGATTTGTTTATGTTAAAAATATGTAATCTAAATGGACTACTAGTATTATTGTGGAGATTTTATTATGATTTTAATTGTATTCATTATGCCTCCTAATGCTAGAATAGTTTATTATTGTGTTATGCACTGTACAGACAGTACTTTCAGTGCTATTCAAAATCAAAACATTTACTTACTAATGCATATTAATTAGTGTGAACTGTGGGCTTGCTTCTGGCTGGTGAGAAGTCCAATGTCAGGTTCCATTCCTGTCACAGCCAGTCTCAAAGACTGATGCAAATGTTCATCAGTGAGTCTTGATCTCATCAGAGTTTTCATCAATTTCATGTATGAAAAGGTTTGCTCACAGATATACGTGCTGCCAAAAAGTGTGGACATCTTCATTGCATACCTTTTGATGTTTGGGTATGTCTCGTTAGGGAGGGCAGCATAGAATTCAATGAGACCGTTGGGCTTAAATGCGTTTTTCAGAACACCACAGTTCTGTAACTCAGCCAACTCAAACTGATAAGAAGGCAAGGCTTCGTCAATGTTGGTAGTGAAGGGGTTCTGGAAAAGGCGGATTTCTTTAGTGTGGACATGTAGCTCACGAAATCGCACATCAAACTCCGCCTTCAGCATTTCAAGTGCTTCCACTGACTTTTCAGCTGGGAATAGGGCCACTGGTTTCTCAGCTGAGAGACTTTGGGTAACGGGGAGATGAATGAAGTCTTGCTTTTGCACTTGTCCCACACGCAATGCTAGTTTCACCTTAAATGCTTTTATGTGGGAATACATGTCACAGATTAGTTTCCCCTTGCTTTGGAGCTGCAAGTTGAGGCCGTTCAACATCTCTGTCACATCTGTTAAAAAGGCGAGGTCCCATTTCCATTCTGCGTCGATCAGTTCTGGGACAGTTTTGCCCTTTGTCAGAAAAAAGGCATTGATTTTGGGTAGCAGAAATGCCTCGTAGAAATGCCTCAAAACTCTGCCTCGGCTTAACCATGGAACTTCAGTATGGTAAAGCACATCTCCGTGAGCAGACTCTAGCTCGTCAAGAAAGGCTTGGAACTGCTGGTGTTTAAGTCAGTTTGCTCTGATAAAGTTTATACATGACACCACCACCTTCATGACCGATTCCCACTTCAAAACTTTGCAGCAGAGTGATTGCTGGTGAATCAGGCAGTGGACTTGTAATGGGGGGCTGAGCCCTCTTTCCTCCATTTCTCTATTCATGCGTCCTATAAGCCCCCTCGACGCGCCAACCATACTAGGAGCCCCGTCAGTAGTGATGCTGGCCACACTGTAAAAAAATTAAATGTAAAAAAACAGTGAAATGCTTGGCAGCACAGGGTGCCAACCGTTTACCATTAATGGACATAACGGTTAAAGAACATTTAAAAAAAAAACAGTCAATGAATGGCAGAAGCAGCTGCCAAACAAAAACTGTCAAATTAAGGTACAACATCCTATTTTTTTTTCTTATTTTTACTTTACAGGTATTGTCTGGATTATAACTGTGAAACATTCTCTGTGAAACCTTTTTTTGCAGTTAACCATCATCTAACAACAACATACATGCAAAAACTAATAACTATCACTACATCAGCAATTCCACAGTTACTGCTTTTAAATAAAACTACATTTGGCATAACATCTTTTTTCTTGGTCTTCTCCTGGACTGAAGCACAGACTCTACTCTACAGCACAATGGTGACCCACAAAACACAGACAACAGAAACCCTTTAAATCCCAAATGAACATTAATCTAGATCTCAGCATCTTCACTAATTACAAACCAGTCTGACTTTATTTCTTTCATACAAAACTTCTTATTGAGAATTAACACAGGTTTAGATGTTGATGTTTTATTGAAATTAATCAAGTTTGAAGTCACCATTGTGGAGATAAGCGTTTGCTTTAGTTGGGCTTCTGACCCTTCATTTATGAACAATGTTTTTTTCTCTGGTTGCTGTAACTGTGTGTTTCTGAAGCACATTTGTTATAGCAAAAACTGCAAGAGAAATTATGACCAGATGAAGTGGTTTACGTACTGATGATTGTCTTATCATATAGTGGTTTTCATAACTCACTAGCTTCATCAGAAATATCTGAACATTTTAAATTTATTAGCTTTATTTTGTTGTAGTGTTACAATTTTATTGCTTGGAACGTGGCCCTGCTTTGATATTTTAAAGGTTTGTAAGTTATTTTGAAAAAAATTATTTAGATAAGAGTATGTAGAGTCACAGACATCAAGAAACTGCATATGAACCACAACAATGGTAACAATTGTCACCATTGTTGAGATTCATGTGCTGATTCTTGATGTTTTTGTGAATCAAGACACTTTCTATATAATGATAAAAAAATGAATCTCTGACTGTCATAACATCACAAGAACGCTGTACAGACAAAAACAAAAAACATTAAGTGCTAACATACGCTGAGACAATACTCATGATGTGACCAGGCTACTATATGATGATTAACCCATCACCAATAAGTAACCATGTTTATATGTTCTTTCGCTAACTAAGTCACAGAAGCCAGAGAAAAGCTGATATTATAAAGTGAAGAGTCAGAAGCCCAACTAAAGCAAACGCTTATCTCCACAATGGTGATTTCAAACTTTATTATTTTCAATAAAACATTGACATCTAAACCTCTGTTAATTCTCAATAAGAAGTTTTGTATGAAATGAATAAAGTCAGACTGGTTTGTAATAAGTGAAGATGCTGAGATCTAGAGAGATCTGTTAGTGTTTAATGTTCTGTTGCTGCCAGACATGTGATGTTTAATTAATTAATTAGCTAATTAGTTAATTTTACAGTGAAGGTGTTTGATTGTAATAATTTATGAAATTCCTGTAAATGAACAGTGTTGCCAGCTTGTTTAAATAAGGAGATTTTACTTTAATTTTAAGGTTTTAGTTTGGCACCCTGTGCTGCCAGTCATTTGACCGTTTTTTGTCTTTTGTGTTTGATCATAAAAATTCAGGAAATACCTGTAAAATAACAGTGTTTGTCATTTGACCATTTTATGATCTAACGGTTTTGTTATTTTATTAATTACATATTATTTTTGTAATTTTACATACATTTGTTTATAATTTAAATAAAATTACGACCTTTTTTTTAAAGTGCAGCTTAGACCAGTCTACACCCAGCTCTCCCATTGTTTGAATGAATAAATCATATTAATGGAAAACTTCAAATAATGAATAGAACACAAATATAACAAATACATTAAATTATAAATTAAAATGCTCCATCGGGACAAGACCATGGGAATCAGATAAGCCCTTTACACAATCTGACATGGCTGCGGTTGGAATTGAACTGCGGGTTTCATCTGGCCAGAGGAGAACTGGCCCCCCGACTGAGCCTGGTTTCTCCCAAGATTTTTTTTTCTCCATTCTGTCACAGAGGGAGTTTTGGTTCCTTGCCGCTGTCGCCTCTGGCTTGCTCAGTTGGGGACACTTAATTTTTAGCCATTATTGTCGATTTGGTTGCACAGATACTATTTAAACTAAACTGAGCTAGACAATGACATCTCTGAATTCAATAATGAAATGCCTTTAACTGAAAATTGAGTGTTTAATCTTATCATTATACATTACTGACACTCTATCCTCCAATTTGATACTGTTAAGAGCTTTGACACAATCTGTATGGTTAAAAGCACTATATAAATAAAGATGACTTGACTTGTTTGGCACACTTTACCAAAAATATCCTCCCCTGTCTTAGTGCCTTTTAGACTTTGTAGGGCTGCCAGCTCCTCGTACACTTCAAAGTTTGAGCTAACTCCGCGAAGAAAAATTAGCAGCTGTGCCGTGTCCTGCATGTCATTGCTCTCATCCAGTGCTAATGCAAAAAATGCAAATTCTTTCACTTTCTCCTGCAGCTGGGCATATACATTATCTCCCATTTCTTCAATTTGTTTGGTGATTGTACTTGCGGACAGACTCACCGCATTTAAGATCTCTTTTTTTATCTGGGCACACCTCCGCAGCAACAGCATTCATACATTTCTTGACGAACTCACCATCACTGAATGGCCTATCGCTGGTTGCAATCAGTTTAGCTACCTGAAAGCTATCTTGAATGGATGACTGGTTCAACTGGGTTTGTAGTACAAGCGTATTCTGCTGAGCTGATAGTACACTTCTTAGCTTCGACACTTTGTCTGCTCTCATTTGGCCTTGCAAGTTTGCATACTTTTCTCTGTGGTGGGTTTCATAGTGTCAGTGCAGATTGTATTCTTTGAACACAGACACTGTTTCTTGACAGATGAGACAACCAGCCACTTCTTTGTACTGAGAAAAAAAAAAAAAAAAATCACTTGTCCACTTTTGGTTAAATACCCTGCATTCTGAATCAACCTTTCTCTTTCCCAACCTTTTTACCATTTTGTCGTCACTTTGAATTTTCGCGCTGGCTCGCTCATCACCTGTTTGATCGCGATGGCATGTTACGTTGAATGTACCATTCTGTTGTGAATTTTAAAATTAATTAGGCTATATTAATAACTAAGGGAATTTTTTTTTTTAAAGCCAACCTTTATTATCAAATATAGACATGATATAAGTAAAACATATATTTAAAATTACATTTTAAAATTACAAAATATGTCTCTGGCATTGTTCAGAGGGCCGGTCCAAATGTGGGGGCGGGCCGTAGTTTGGGGACCCCTGCTCTAAAAGCTTGCATTCTGCAAATGAACGTCACTTTATTGTGACATCCCAAAGAGGCCAAAAAAAAAAATACTTGCAAAGTTTCTCATAGTCAGTATGTTGTATGTTGTGGACCCATCAAAATAGTGTTAGAAGATATTAAGCAGACAGTTTATTTATACTCTAATGACTGCTAGTTGACTTGTAGTTGCAAAGTTACTTACTGTTAGTAGAATGTCTAAAGTGGACTATCGAAATAATGTGTTACCCAATTCTTTTTATTTATTATACAATTAACAAAAGCAAAAACAAAGGCTAACAAAGGCTTTTGTTTTAATGTCATTTGTTAAACTATTGCCACACACTTTGGACATTTTATAATTTAATTTACACTAGTGCTGTCAAATGATTTATTGTGTTTAATCTCGTCCAAAATAAAAGTTTTTGTTTACATAATAAATGTGTTTGTACAGTTTATATATCATGTATATATAAATACACACACATGCATGTATATATTTAAGAAAAATATGTTATGTTTATATATTACATATATTTATATATGATATAAATTACAAGAATATAAATATGTACATGTAAATACATGTAAATATTTTCAAAATACATGCTGTATGTGTGTGTGTATTTATATATACATAATAAATATACACAATACACACACATATATTATGTAAATAAAAACTTTTATTTTGGATGCGATTAACCATTTGACAGCACTAATTTACACATATTATTAGTAACAGCATGAGTGTCTTAATGTCTAGCATTGTTGCCTCACAACAAATATATAATTAATACAGTACTTTTCAAAGTCATCATCATCAACATGACAGTTAACCTAAATCAATACAGTTTAATACATATGAAAGAATCTTATAATATGGCTGAAATAAAATAAATAAATAAATAAAACTACTAGCATCACAATTTGTACATTGTTTTCAACAAAAAGAGGAATGGGAAAAAAACATAAGTTGTTTAAAAAATATCTCACAAATAATCTAGTTTTAGAATGTTTAAGATAACAAAAATCTATATTTTAACTGTATTTTAATAAGAATAATTTACTCACGTATTTCTACTTCTTTTTTAAAAAAAAAGAGAAACAGTCTCATTACTTCCTTCCGTAGTTTTGTCAGATTTAGTCCATAAATAAGAGGGTTTAACATGGGAGGAACAAGTAGAAATTCTAGTGCCATGAAATTACGCAAATCTTGTGGCAAGCTTTTAGAACCATACCGAGTGTATAGCACATCAAACAGCAATGCAACAGTCACATTGAGCAATGCAAGAAGATGTGGTACACATGTTTGTATAAATTTGTTTCTGCCCTCTGTTGACTTTTTGCATTTTCCAATCAACTGAATGTATGAACAAAATATCAGTACTGCATGTCCAAAATATATAATAATAATTACATACCCAATCACATTGTTTACTGTTGTAGAAAAACAAGAGAGTTTAACAACTGACCAGTTTTCACAATATAGCTTTTCAATACTAGAGCCACATAAGGTTAGCTTTGATGTTAATACAATTACAACACACATGCAAAAAAATGGAGAAAGCCAGCAGAAAAGGATGCATTCAAGGATCCTTTGACTAGTCATTACTGAATGATACTCCAGTGGTCTACATATTGCCACATACCTGTCATATGCCATCACTGTTAATGTTGAAAAGTCACATAGAACCGATGAATAAATGACAAATATCTGAACCAAACATCCAGCATAAGAAATCATGTGACACTGGGATAATAAATCATACAAGAATTTAGGGTAGAATCCAGCTGTGCCATAAAGTCCATTCATGCATAAATTACATATAAAAACATACATTGGCTCATGAAGCTTCTTATGTGAGATTACAGTGTAAATTATGGTCACATTACACAACACGATTAATGGATAATACAATGCAGTCAAAGAAAAAAATACAAATCTGTTTCCCATTGTTTCATTTAGTCCAGAAAGTGTAAATACTAAGACAATGGACTCATTCTCCAGTGGTGGCTGCATCTGCAATATATAGTCTTATTATAAAGCTTTAAAGTTTTTTTTTTTTTTTTTTAACTTTAAAGTTAACTAATAGCTAGATAGCTATTTAGTCCTGTAAGCGAATAGAAACATTAAATACTCTATGGTAGAATACAGTTGATTGTCAAAGTTGTATGCAAAAAAATCAATGTGAAAATCTTACCACAATCTCTTTTTGTATGTTTGACAGAGTGTTGTGTAGAAGGTTGATTTGGTCAGATATATATGGACATTGGTCTCATGCTAATTTCCTTGTTTACGAACACTCGTAACAAAAAAAGCTCTCTTGAGGATCCTTTTAAAAATATGTGAAACTATATCAAAACTCACGAAAGCAATGTGCAAATAAGCACTCACGTATAAATGTCATTAAGTCATATTAATTTTTGCAAACCCTGTTCTTTCAGTGCAGTTGTTAATTACTTTTACAGTATGTAAATGTCTAACTACATTGTAATAACATTATTATATATTTCACAATGTATTTCTATTTGCATGTTTTTTTCTCTGCAATATGTTTCATATTTGTGAATTTCATGTTTAAAATGTTTTGTTTTTTTTAAATTTCAGAATTGTTGTTAAAATCATATGCAAGGAATTAATTATAAGGAACAAACAATAGTATCACAAAAAAAAAAAAAAAAAAAAATATATATATATATATATATATCTATATCTATATAGATATATAGATATAGATATATATACTAGGGCCCTTGAATGCTTGAATCTGATTGGCTGAGGCACGTTCTAAGGTGTGCAATTATTTTCAGGGAAATGCACACCGAACGTAGTTCGTAACGTAGAACTATGTTCGCCGTGCGTTTCCCTGAAAATAATTGCACACCTTAGAATGTTCGTCAGCCAATCAGATTCAAGCATTCAACTTATTCAATTTATTCTTAGTATAAATAAATATAATAAACAGTAGGATAAAAACGACAGATCATTTCCATGTTTTGCCGCAAAATTATGTTTTATTGACGGAAAGCACATACTCTATCTCTCCCGCTCTCTCTCCCTCACAGATGCACATACAGTTTGCACACACGTTAACATATGCGCTAATGTTGTTAGCGCTATTCTGATGATTTTTTCAGAAACATCAACTTATCAACATTAACTTTATGATATTAACCCTTTAGGCACCAGGGTTTTTTTTTTTTTGGGGAAAATGCTGGATTTTGACATCAAGAGTTAAAAAGCTTGTGGCTTGAAAGGGCTTAAAGATAGAGATCTACTGTAAATTAGAAAAATTACGGACATGACCGAAGGTTTATGTGGGGTGTAAATATACTCATCTAATTTGCATATTATGACGTCATCAGGGGGCGGCCCTCCTGAATTTCATAATATTCAGGAAATAGTAGATATTGAATTGATGTTTGAAATTATTTGAATGTTTTTTTTTTTGTCTTTTTATCCTCATTCCAAATGATCATAAAAGAGGAAACCAACAATAAAACAGGAGAAAGTACTAAATTATTATTATATTACTATACTATATAGCAGTGGCGTTCCGTCCATAAGCTATAAGCTGCGAATGCGCCGAAAACCCAGGCCGTCTGAGAGAATGAGTTCACGGGCTAATGAATATAAACATGATTATAAGTTGATGCCTTGTCATTTGAGATGTGACCTACAGCTTAATAAAGTGTTGGGAATACATATGTAAAATTATTTATTTGACAAAAAAGGTAATTTTTTGTAAATCTACGTCAGTCAAGTCAAGTCAAGTCACCTTTATTTATATAGCGCTTTTAACAATACAGATTGTGTCAAAGCACTTAACAGTATCAAATTAGAGGATAGAGTGTCAGTAATGTATAATGATAAGATTAAACACTCAATTTTCAATTTTCAGTTAAAGGCATTTCATTATTGAATTCAGAGATGTCATTGTCTAGCTCAGTTTAGTTTAAATAGTATCTGCGCGATAATCGCTAGAAATTAAGTGTCCCCAACTGAGCA
Source organism: Onychostoma macrolepis (assembly GCF_012432095.1). NCBI lineage: Eukaryota > Metazoa > Chordata > Actinopteri > Cypriniformes > Cyprinidae > Onychostoma > Onychostoma macrolepis. Next base: position 5,226,650 of record NC_081169.1, read on the forward strand.
AGCCAGAGGCGACGGAAGTGACGGAAGCTTCCGGGTAAGCGGATTCTCCGCAGCTTTGGTACCTCCGCTCTGTCGCTGTGACTCTCAGGATCGTTGCGCGTTCTCAGGGTTTACCTGGTATGCGCGTGATTTCATGCAAGAGGTAAGCTGTCCGCAAAGCGCTCGCCCAAGTGGAAAAACGCGCTGTTACTGCCAGATCTCGATTGCCTAATATTAAATTGTGTTTGATGCAAAAGCAAAACTGACTTGACTAAATCATATGCAAAAAAACATCATAACTGTTACGGGGCTGACAAGACGTGAGACGTGCGGATCCAAGTGCAAGCTTTTATTTACAGGCATGGTCATAAATACAGGCAGGGGCGAGCAATGGCAAACAGGTATGGCAGGGACAAGACAAAGAGTAATCCTAGGGCAAGCAAAGGTCGGTCGACAGCGAACAGTATCCGGAGGGGCTTGACGAGAGAGGTATCTGAAAGCGAAGCAATGCTCCAGGCAGGGGAAAACACAATCCAAAACAGGCAGGGGAAAACACAATCCAAAACAGGCAGGGGAAAACTAGGAAAACTATCAGGGGCTCTGTAGAGTTGCTACGGCTAGGGGAGCGGTAAACTCAAAAACTATCAGGGGCTCTGTAGAGTTGCTACAGCTAGGGGAGCGGTAAACGCATACAATACTCGGCAGTGAGGGAAACAAAGTCCAGGGTTTAAATAGAGTGTGTGATTAGTGAGAGCTGTGTGATCAGTGCCTTCAGCTGTGTGTGCAATCAGTGCAATGGATGATGGGAAATTAAGTAGATGGTGAAGTGTAACAGTAATGTGATCAGTGCAATGAATACTGTGGTGAGTGAGTGACCTCTGGTGGTGAGTGAATGGAAGTTACAGACCAGATTCGTGACAATAACTGTATATTTTCATGCTTTCTCAAGCAAAGCAAATTTTGAAAGTCCACACATAGCTGGTCATAGACAATGTTGAAGACGTTATTGTTAACAAGTGGTAAATAAAAAAAATAAATAAAAAAAAGGTTTATAAAAATGTATTTAAAATTTTAAATAACAAACATCAGGAAAAAAATAAGAAACAATACCTTTGTTTTCCGTATTGTGTCGCTTACAGTTAAAGTCCTTCTCTGATGTTATTGTTGTTTGCAACATTACTTGGCAATATTATTATTATTATTATTATTATTAATATCTTATTTGTTTTATTTAATTTTTTATTTGTATTTTCATTGTCTATTATTGGAGTAGTGTCACCCGGGTTGGAATTTTAACTCCTATTCACTGGGAATAAAAAAAATAAATGAATAAATAAATAAATAGCTAAATAAAATAAAATAAAATAAAATAATAATTCAGTCTATGCAGAGACATATAGAGCGGGGGAATCCCCCATCTCCCCACCCTCTGAATATTGCGTATAAGTGTAAACCTTATTTGGCGGTTTTTACTTGGGAAAATCAGCTGTTTTCTAGCATTGGAATAACTATGGATAAACCTGAATTCAATTCATTTCATTTACAAATAAGGTAGGAATGTGCATACTTTTAAATCGACACCTGCCACGGTGTTTTCTTTGAGTGTGTTTTAAAAACGATGAGGAGGAGACAGGGGAGGAGAGGGGGGAGGGGCGTGTGGTCTTAATCTAAGTACTCAGCATACCCGGTTAAAAAGGTCACCGCTCGCCACTGCTATATAGTAGTAAAATGCATGTGAACAGTAGCCTACTTTTTGATCAGTTCATCAGTAATATTCAGGAAATAATAGATATTGAATGGATGTCTGAACTTATTTGCGTATTTTTTTTTTTTTGTCTTTTTATCCTCATTCCAAATGATTTAGGAAAAGATGAAATCAACAGTAAAACAGGAGAAAGTAGTAAATTATTACTATATTACTGTGCCATAGTAAAATACATGTGCCTATTTTTTGATCAGTTGACCAGCTATCTGCCCAATCAGGTATCTAGGTGACAGTTTATTATTCTTGAGACTATGGTACCTCTCATTGCATGGCACAGCGCACAGACCTACCCCACACTGACTGCACCTGTACTGTCGGCGGTCCTTTGAGCGCGCACAATCAGAACAAATGACGCAATCTGGCTGATCATCAGCAACACAGAGCCTCTCCTATGGACACTAAGACCACGTCCACCCCTGCTACCCCCATCCCTGTTGGGCAAAGACTTGAAATGATCACTTGATGGTGCTTCATGAACACTCTCGCCTTTTACGGCGGCACCATTGCGCATGCAAAGATGTAGGGAGAAGCGCGATCATTAGACGACCAATCGTCATTTCCAAAAGGCAAATATTCCCACATCCTCACGGTACAACTTTTTAGCCATTTGGCGATTTTCTCTCACAAATCTCAAAATTTACTCAGACGCTATGAACTGAACTGCTTCCACATCAATGACACGATAGCTCACTTTCTCTGCTATTTCCTCGAACAATTTTGGTCTAGACTTGAAGTACTTCATGTCTGCCATCTAAGTGGTAGGGAATACAAATGAGATATTACACCAAATTAGGAACTACAGTCTATTTCATGAAGTATAGACTTGTTGCAATTTTGCGACTTTGGCGCTTAGAGGGTTAACTGCACTACAGGGTTCGTACAATGTGCTTAAAGTGCTTGAAGTATTGAATTTGACTTTTTAAAATTTAAGTCCTGGAAAACAGCCATATTTTTAAGAAGGTACTTGAAAAGTACTCAAATTTTTAAAAGGCACTATATGTGAAATTAGTGTATCTTTTTTTGTCATGTTTGCTACTGTGAGGATGTGATGAACACGGAGTCGAGGGACATTGATGTTTAACACCGAACACAGGAAACACTCGGCATAAGTAACAAGGAACTAATGAGCATAATTAAGGAAACACAGGTGAAACAAATGATACAATCAGACACGAGGAAACTAGGTCACAGAGCACATGGGGAGAAAAACACAACAACACAGGAACATAAGTCTGACATTATCTCCACCTTCCGGAAGACGCATCCTTGCGCCACTGGCGGAATGGGCAGTTCAGGGGGCCATGGCAGATTGGACAGTTCAGGGTGCTCTGGCTGGACGGCCTCTGTGGCCTTGGCCTCGGCACTCGGGCCCGGCCACTACAGCCGGAGACGTATAGCCCCCTCAAAAAATTTTATTGGGGGAGACTCCGGGTCCCCTGGCTGGAACCAGCTCTGGGCTGGGCTGGGCTCTGAAGTCCACTCCGCGCTGCATTTCGGAACCGAAGGCCTTCCTGGTCTGCCCTCAGGAACGGAAGCCAACTCTGGGCTATACTCAGGAATGGGAGCCCTCTCTGCGCCAAACTCAGGAATAGGAGCCCTCTCTGGGCCTGACGTGGGAACAACAGCCCTGCCTGGGCTGGACGGGGAAACAGGAGCTCTCTTGGGGGTTCCTTGGGGTTGACAGGTGGTCGGAACCATTGATTCGGTATGTGGAGGGTCCTGGCGTGGGCTGAGCTGGAGAGAACGGTGTGTTTCAGAGGGGGCTGGATAAGGAGTATTTAAATTTTCCTTTATTTCTTCTACCTCGAAATTGGAACCATTCAAATAAAGGACAAGATTAATCAACTCGATCAAGGGAAAATCACATGTAGGGAGATCACAATGGATTGTTTTCTCATCCAGCCCCAACTGAAAACAAGCACTGAGTGCAGCATCATGCTAGCTAACCCGGTTAGACAGCTCAAGGAATTCCTCCACATACCTCTCCAATGTCCGACCACTCTGTCGCAGACACTACAGCTGATCCTCAGCCTCTGTCATCTTTGTTCGGGTTCGGTGTTCTGTCACGATCGCTACTGTGAGGACATGAGGAACGTGGAGTTGAGGGAGTATAACGAGTAACAGTCTTTATTCATCCAAAAAGTAAGGGTTATCCAAGGCAAGCAGGAGACACACACATAGCACATTGACGTTTAACCCTCTGGGGTCTGAGGGTGTTTTGGGGCCCCGGAGAAGTTTTGACATGCCCTGACATTTGTGCTTTTTTCAGTTGCTTATAAACATTTTAATGGCTAAAGTCTAAAAACACTGTATTCAGCACAAACTGGGCTACAATAATATGTGAGCAGCTTGTACGTACGTGATTGTGTTTTTGAGAAAACGTTTATGCGTGGTTAGAAAAAAACTAAAATGGTCACACTTTATATTAGGTGGCCTTAACTACTATGTACATACATTAAAAAATAAGTACAATGTACTTAGTGTCCATACTGTATTGCAAAACACTATTGCTGCTATTGAGGTGTTATATGGGTAAGGTTAGGGACAGGTTTGGTGTTATGGGTAGGTTTAAGGGTGGGTTAAGGTGTAAGGGGTGGGACAACAGCGTAATTATAAATGTAATTACAGAAATTAATTACAGATGTAGTTACATATAGGTATTTTTAAAAATATAAGTACAATGTAAAAACATGCATGTACACAATAAGTGCATTGTAGCAAATTATTAATTTAAATGTAAGTACATAGTAGTTAAGGCCACCTAATATAAAGTGGGACCACTAACATTTTAAAGTAACTGAAATAAGGCCATAAAACACATACAGAACATTTGTTCACAAGACTTTTGAGAACTGGATCTTGTAGCCTAGAATATTTGCTTCAAAATGATCTGAAAATAATCTGACTCACTCATTCAGAGAAAACAATATATTGATTTAAATTTTCTAAGTCATTTTTTGAGTAGAAAGGGTCTATGCGAGAGGGCGTGAACTATCCTGGATAATGCTGTGACTCACACCTGAGAAGACAAAGGCCCGCATAATGAGCCATTGAGTCAGGTGTGTGACTGAGAGGGAATTGCTACAAGAAAGAATGTGAGGAAAAAAGAAATGTGTATACATATAACTATCACATAAAATAACTTGAGAAAACACAAAACAGACGTGAGCAACACAATGAACGGACAAAGACAAAGCAAACATGGTGACAATACATACACTACCAGTCAAATTATTTAAACAGTAAGATTTGTAATGTTTTTTTTTTTTTAAGAAGTGTCTTCAGCTCACCAAGCCTGCATTTATTTGATCCAAAGTACAGCAAAAACAGTACATTATATTTATTATAATAATGTATATAGGCCTACATATTGTTACTATTCAAAATAAATAAAGCACCCCCCCCCACTCCCACACTAAAATTAATAAATAAATTAGTGAGCATGTTGATAGGCTTATCAGGAGCAACTATATTATTACATTAGCAATCACCAATATTGCCCACGTGATTTTATAACATAGATGCACACATGCTTTGCGTGTATTATCATACAATATCACGTCGTGCAACATTTAAATGCAATGAAAGGTTGCCTATCATATTTCAAAATGTTGCACTCGATTTCACACTTTATTCTGGAGTTATAGTTTGGGAAAAATTCAACTAAAAAATGCGTTCAACTTTGTCACAACAACACATTATCGAATGCCAATAAGAAACATTACTTACTCTGTATTAATACTCTGTTCACAAATTGATTTTTCTGCCTGGACTCATGGCATTTACGTACCTGGGTGCACTTTTTAGTGTGACATGAAATACGTACCAATAAGTACATATCACTGCAGTTTCCAAAATAAATGAACAGTTTCACACAAATTTAGAGTTGTGATTAAAAAAGCATAATTTTCGCACAATTACTTGAAGAATATCATGCTATGACTTCAAAACAATATTAATATGCTGGGAGATTTGAAAACTGATGCTTTTGAACGTTAGCATCGCACACATCCACCTTGGGTTTTCATAGATGATAAGTTTGTTCGGTAGCTCACTGAGTACGGAGACGGATGAGAAGCACTGGTTCGAATCCCGTGTAACTATGGTTTGACAAAGCAGTTAAAATCTGCGTAAAAGGAAGTTCAAATGGCACAGTTGCATCAGCTTATACGTTTTTATATCAGTTTTGCATTTGTTAACACTATCGGGTAGGTTTAGGGTTGGATTTTGGTGTAGGGCATATTTCCAACATGATAGAGCATTAACCTTTAGCGACAGTTCCCGGATATTTGAATTCTGAACCGCCGCAATACGTATCTGAATCAACGTAATAAAAAAACAGCAATACGTACCAGTATCTACGTAATAAAAACGTGCCAGGGTTCACATACTGAACCTGTGTTTTAGTGCCACTCAGTGGACATTTCTATTTGAAACTGCGGTGAAACATGCAGCAAGGTACGTAAACCGGTGTCGCACAAAAAGTGCGCAGAGGTACGTATTTTTATGAGACCAGGTTGAGATTTTTATAGTGGCCTTTTATTGTGGCCAGCCTAAGGCACACCTGTGCAATAATCATGCTGTCTAATCAGCATCTTGATATGCCACTCCTGTGAGGTGGATGGATTATCTTGGCAAAGGAGAAGTGCTCACTAACACAGATTTAGACAGATTTGTGAACAATATTTGAGAGAAATAGGCCTTTTGTGTACATAGAAAAAGTCTTAGATCTTTGAGTTCAGCTCATGAAAAATGGAGGCAAAAACAAAAGTGTTGCGTTTATAATTTTATTCAGTGTATATTGAAAAGAGAAATATCTTGTGTTTTGTGCTTACAAGTTAATGTCTTAAACTGCCGGTCTTGTTACTTTGCTATTTAATAGTGTTTTCACTTTATTTTGGATTTTAATATCCAATGCAGAGTTGATGTTAAACGGCTCGTTCAGTGAATCGCTGGCCGACTCAGTGATTAGCCGTAAAACAGTGATTCTGTCCAAATTCCCTATAAAATCATAAATGATTCCCTTTGAGGTAAATTGACCTGTTTCCCTTACACACACACACACACACACACACATATATATATATATATATATATTGTGTGTAAATGATTACACAATCCATTGTGTAATGTACCCAAAACAGTCATGTAGTGTGAAAGGAACAGTGATCTGATGACTCTGAAAATTGTGTAGTGTAGTGCATAAAATTGTCTGTATGTGTGTGTGTTAGCTTCGTAATGGACGAGCCATATGTCTAATGTAGTCTAATTTAAATACAAATTCAGAAATGATAATTTCAAAGATAATTTGATCATCTCAATTAAATTTAAATGATGTTGGTCTGTGGAATGGATTTTTTTTTTTTTTTAAAGTTCATGTTTAACTCAGGGCTAACATCTGAATTCATGTAAAATGATGAACAACCCAAATTCAGGAAATGTTGGGACATTTTATTTTTTATTTTTTTTTATTTCAATAAAATGAAAACTAAAAGACTTTCAAATCACATGAGCCAATATTTTATTCACAATAGAACATAGAGAACATAACAAATGTTTAAACCGAGAAATTTTACACTTTTATCCACTAAATGAGCTCATTTCAAATTTGATGCCTGCTAGAGGTCTCAAAAAAGTTGGCACAGGGGCAACAAAGGGCTGAAAAAGCAAGACATTTTGAAAAGATTCAGCTGGGAGAACATCTAACAACTAATTAAGTTGGGACCAAATTCCAACACCAAAACTCCAGAAACTCATAACCTCGATGCCCAGATGTCTTCAAACTGTTTTGAAAAGAAGAGGAGATGCTACATCATGGTAAACATGCCCCCGTCCCAACTATTTTGAGACCTGTAGAAGGCATCAAATTTGAAATGAGCTCATTTAGTGCATAAAATTGTCAAATTTCTCAGTTTAAATATTTGTTATGTTATCTATGTTCTATTGTGAATAAAATATTGGCTCATGTGATATGAAATTCTTTTAGTTTTCATTTTATTCACATTTAAAAAGTGTCCCAACATTTCTGGAATTCGGGTTGTAATTCATATGATGTAATTCATCCTCATATGGCCTAATTTGACTTTGATAAACAAGGTCGTTAAATGTCATTAATTATGTTTCCACTCTCAAGGATTTCCATACTCCTTGTACCCTGAAGGTTTCTCTGTCCAGAGCTGCTCTCAGGTGGAATCACTGAACAGATACTTATCTTGTAATGACAACACTTTAATGAAACCCCACTGACCATACAGTTAGGGATGCAATCTGTCTGATCATAACTTTAATTGACCTCTTAAAAAATAAAAAAATTGTTTAATCTATGATGAAAATTGTTTACCATTCAAGACAATGCAAACACTCTATTCTAAACCACATTATCATACATCTAATTCAAATGTTTCTTTCAAATGGCTCACAAAGATATTAAACACACTGAGCACATATTATACAGTGTGCTTTATTAAAAATAATATGACCTTCACATCTTACTATTTGAGTTTTTATTAGAGTAACCTCTTTAAGTTTTAAATTTTGCAATATAATACAATGGTAATAAAGGTAGGTTAATTTTTCTAGACTAGAGTCAAGAGTGAAATTTTAACAAGTAACCTCTATTGCCTGGACAAGGTTTTTGTACTTTCTATCATATACTGTTCCTTCCAGCCAATGAGGCTTACATACAATTAACCCAAAATTCACTTTTGTAGATTTAAATGTCTTTAATCTATTTCTAATGCCTCTGTGCGTAGATTGTGAGTATTTGCAGTACATGTGTTGTCAGAATGATAAAGATGTTTTTGTAATTTGCTGGTGCTTTTTCTGTTTTTGTTTGTTTTCTTAAGTTGCAGCGTGTTGAGCTCTCTCGGCCACCTTAGATTTATTATTTACCAATTCACACTCTACCAGCAAATGCCAACAAACGGCATCAGTCACATTCATCAGGTTTTGTCTGATCAGTTTGTAACCCCTGTTGGTGTTTGTCAGTGCTTGTTTTCACAGACTGAACATGTTCAGTCAGCATTTCTTTGGGTTTTGGAATGTCTGAGAAGTGACATATTGAACTCGGTCAGCTGTTGGTGTTGTTGTGTGTCTGTCAGTGTGGAGTGAACTGGCCTTTCGCTATAATATTCTAAATTAAAATGTTGGCTTAATTGGCTAAAAATTTATTTGGCCTTCATAACTATCACGTGGATATTTGTATTTACATCATGTATTTGAAGGGAATAGATAGTCATCTTAATTTACTCCTGATTTGTATAAAAAAACTGCTTAATAACTATATTACTTGTATTTACTTATTCGTTTATTTAGAGTATTTGCTACAGGTGTCTTGAATATTTAGGTCAAGCAGCATTCATTGGTATGGTAGCAAATACAAATATTTTTAGTGCACCAACAAATGATGTAAATCAAAACATGTAATTAACATGTTTTGACTTGTTTTCACTCCTGATATGGTCCCTTGACCATTTCAGGAAAGCATCTTGACCATCACATCTCCCAGTGGGCTAAGATAAATGTACCTTCAGGTTTAATTAGCTATTATAAGCACAATCGAGTCCCTCTGGTCATAAGGTCAAAATACCAGTCCCAGTGAGGTTTATGACTGATGATTTACATGGATAATATTGCATCATTATATAGATTAAGACACTGACACAGACATGGGAACCACTGAGTATAATGTAATGTAATGTAATGTAATGTAATATTATTTATTTATTTATTTTATTTAGCAGTTTTCTTTAAATGAAAATTATTGTTTAATTATTTAATATATATATATATATATATATATATATATATATATATATATATATATATATATATATTTAGAGGACAAGTAATACTATAGACCATTATACTATAGATCCACTATTGTCGCGAATCCCGCCCGTGGTCTTCCGTCTGCTTGCCATCAGAGGTCGCCTTCCTATTATAGCCTACCTAGTGATAGCTATATTACGGAGTCATACCATCTTTTTCTAAGTCTAGTCAGTCCTGCTTATTACCTGTTTAAACCGTGTCTTGATTCTAGCCTGGTTTACTTCGTCTAGTCTGTTCTCTGCCTGCCTGTCCTGGACTTTAACCTGACTCGGATTACTCCTTCGTCTCGCCCCGCTCGGATACTGTTCGCCCCTCGTCTGGACTATAGCCTGTTAGCTGGATTACTACTTCGTCATGCCCTCCAGGAAAGACTGTGCCATACCTGTTGTTGCTGTCGACCCATGTCTGTTTGACCATGTCGTTGATTTAAGCTTTGCAAATGGATCCACACATCTCATGACTCTGTCACTTTGTAACAGAATACTCAGCCACACGAGGATCCAGTGGCTTTTCTACAGGACACTGGCCAGGTATGGACACAGCAGGACTGCTATTAGCTCTCGAGCAGGACACACGATCGCTCGAGAGCTATATTCAAGATAATTTAGAAATCGCTAATTATTCTGATTTGCCTGACTGCATGCTGATAGATTTCTTTTGTGAGGGCATTAATCAGCCGCTCAAATCTCGACTAATCTGCGAGGGTCCTCGTTCATCTCTTAGTCATTTTATGGATTATGCTTTGTTGACTATCGTTTCAGCATTCACTGTATGTTTTACAGAGGAAAGTGACACCAAGTCCACTCTTGTAATGGCGGCCACGGAGTGTGCTCACAAAATGGTGGCAACAACAAAATACTATAGTGATACTAATGTTGTTTCTGATCCTAAACATGTCGCGGTTTTATTTCAGACTCCATTCATGCCGCGGCTGCCGCATCAGAGCCTGTGTATGTCTCGGCTGATCTTCCAGAGCCCCGCCATGTCTCGTCTGATTTTCCTGAGTCAAGCCAAGTCACAGCTGATTTTCCTGAGTCGCTTCGGCTCCTTGCATGGTGGTGGCACCCAGCAATGCACCCTCAGCCTGTCATGTCACGGTCAAAGGAACCGTTGATGAACTCTCCCGTTTCCAGATGTTACTGCTGTAGAAACTCCAGAGGTGGCGGCATCCACTGCAGAACTTGCAGAGGTGTCAGTGGTATCCACTTATCAGATCTCTGCCTTTCCTGTCACGGCTACGGAGGCTGCTTATGAACTTCTTTCCTGCTCTGAACCGGCCGAGGAGGCCCTCTCTGAACTCTCGTCCTGTCCTGAACCGGCCATGGAGGCCCTCAATGAACTTCCGTCTGGTCATGTCACCGATTATGAACTCTTAGCGCAGTCTGTCACAACGAAAGAGGCCAACTTAGAATTCCCAACCATTCCTGTAACTACTCCAGAGACAGTATATGAACTTTATTTTTGCCCCGATTCAGCTGAGGAGTTTCCTTTGGAACTCTCAGCCCAGCCTGTTACAACCGAGGCCTTAAATGTACCTTTTCCTTGCCCCGTTAAACCTGTCATGGCCATAGGGGCCTTTAACAAACCTTTCGTCTGCCCTGCTAGCCCTGTCATGAGCAAAGAGGCCACTAATGATCTGTCTGTCAATCTTTTGCCTAACAAGGCTCTTGAGTGTGAACTATCTGTCTATTCTGTCCCAGTTAATGAGTCCAACTATGAATTGTCTTCTGGTCCAGTTTTCCCCAATGACTCAGAACCGTTTATTTGTACAGTCCAGCCAAAACATATGATTTTGAGTTGCCTGTTTGTTCACTCTCTGTCTATGCACCCAGTCCTAAACCACATGTCTTGCCAATGGCAGATAGTGATCCTAGTGAGGAATTGTCTGTCTGTTCGTTGTTCCAAAGCGTGTCTAGTTCAGAACCATCTGTCTCACCAGTTGCAGTCTGTAAGTCAAGTTGTACATTGTCAACCAATCTAGTTTCAGTCGATGACCTTGAGTTAATTTCTAGCGATTATCGCCGATTTGATTTCACAGATAATATTTAAACTAAACTGAGCTAGACAATGACGTCTCTGAATTCAATAATGAAATGCCTTTAACTGAAAATTGAAAATTGAGTGTTTAATCTTATCATTATACATTACTGACACTCTATCCTCTAATTTGATACTGTTAAGTGCTTTGACACAATCTGTATTGTTAAAAGTGCTATATAAATAAAGGTGACTTGACTTGACTTGAGTGTAAACTGTCTGCCTGTCCTGTTCTACCTAGGGTATCTGATTTTGAATCATCTACGCCGGTTTGTTGAAGCAGTTACGCTGGTTTCACATCGCACGCTTAAGCAGAGCGTAGGCGGAGCTGTAGCAGCGCGTAGGAAGAGCGTTTGCTGTGCACATCCATTGTCCTTTCACTCCGGTAGCATTTGCAGCGCACGGCTGAACAGCGTCTTCTGTACAGAATGGGTAAATTCACATCTAATTTCAAATACAACTGGTCTTGATTTATTATTAGATTAGTTTATATTACTGTATTTGTTTTATTTACACCATTTATGTTTATCTTTGTTAATGTGCAGTACGTATTGTAGATAGAAGAAAGGCAACTGCACTGTATTTGTTACTGCTGAGATTATGAAAAAGGATACGACGTAGATTTTGGGTGCTCCCAGTCAACCAGCGGAGGAGAGACTATGGTGCATATTACCATCTTTTGGCTGAACTGCAACTCGACAGTGACCGCCACCTAAAATGCTTCAGGATGAGTGCAGAGCAGATGAATCGCATTCTTTCCCTGATTGCAGCCAACTTAACAAGTCAAACAATACATTATAGGAGGTCCACAGAACCCATGCTATGACTTGCTGTTACACTGAGGTAAGATCAACATGTTTGTAACAAATGGCAGTGTGAATATTAATGTACTCTTATGTATTATATAGATTGCTATGTTTGTATTATATTTTTACATTTTAATGTAAAAGTTTTTTGGACTAGTATGAAACTTTAATTAAAGACATTACACTCAGGTGAATAATTTAAACAAAATATTTATTACGGAAAATGCTGAAACATCACAACAGAGGTATGAAATGTTTTTATTCCACTTGTAAGATTATACAAGCTTTACAATGAAAATAATGTTAATAACTGTAGGGTTTAATATGTAAATAATTTTAATTTAGCTCAAAGGGAATCATTTATGATTTTATAGTGAATTTGAACATAATCACTGTTTTGCAGCTGATCACCGAGTCGGCCAGCGAATCACTGAACGAGCCGTATAACATTAATTCTTCACTGGATATTAAAATCCAAAATATAGTGAAAACACTATTAATAAGCACAGTAACAAGATCAGCAGATTAAGACATTAACTTGTAAGCACAAAACACAAGATACTTCTCTTTTCAATATAAATAAGACTTTATTTATATAAAGCTAAGACATAAAATAATCTAACACATGAACACACGCATTCACACGTTGCAGAAAGAGAGAAAGGATGAGTTTATAGAATGACAATGTGAAATCCTAAGTTTATAGCAATATTGTCACGTCTGGACGGAGAGACAAACACTGGGTAAGTAGTAACACTCTTCTTTATTAATGTCCAACAGAAAGAGAACTTCCACAAGGGGTTCAAAACGTCGATATAACATAGGCACTACAAACTGAGGAATAATTAATCTTAACTTGACCCTTCTTTCAGGCACGTTCTGGCAGGAGATGTGAGGCAGCGGATACAAGCAATCCGGGAGGTAGGTAGCGGTGTGAGACTGGCTTGCAACCTCAAGACCAACCAACGATTGAGTGAGGTGAGTGTCCTGATATAGTGTGCAGGTAAGTGGCATCAGGTGGTGATTAGTAATCTGGTGATTGTGAGCGGGTGTAAGTGGTTGGTATGGATGATGCGATGGGTGGATCTGTGACAAATATGTGCTATTGCATAGATCTGAACAACCATCAATCACTTAATTAACCCTCGCATTGAGTTTCTCAATGAGGCTAACATTTATATTAAATGCACCAGCTCAGTTAGACCTGGAGGTTACTTGCTTGCGTTGCCTTTGTGTTACAGGGATTCCCTTCTGTCGTCTTCGTTGCAGGAAAGGGGTTTTCCCCGAGCTGGTGATTGGCTGGAAGTTCAGTAGTCTTTGAAGTGATGTCTTGGGGAGCCAATGGTTGGGCGTTGGCTGAGGATGGTTTTGGAGTCAGTTGCTGGTTCAAGTTTGAAGCGGGTGCAGTCGGAGCTGGACTTTGCGGCAAACTTAACTTTTGAACACGAGACTCAACGGAAAGAAAAGAAACTAAAGTAAAATAATAAAATGAGTAACGAGACTAGGTGGTTTTTCTTCTTATCGTGGTGTTAAGTAGCAACTGGCCTTTAGGCCAGAGCACGCTCAAAGAGCACTAAAAAGCAGCGTCAAAACGCGGTGGCGAGAAGACAGGAGAGAGAAGGACGAGAAGAAGGGAAGATTTGATGGTGTCCTGAGTTTTTAAACTCGACTTTTGGACACATCCCATCTGGTGTCTTGACCAATTAGATAGGCTATTATCTTAGCTAGGGTTGTTCCTTCCATCAAAAATCAGCATGTTATCAGTCACATGGTCCGAATTTTACACACTCTTGCAAAGTATACTTTTGGATGTGATTTCTATAACCAGAATATGATACATTTGACAAAGAATCAATTGGAAGAAACGTTTCAAGCTAGAATTGTCAAACTCATACATACCAAACACGACTAACCCTTAAAGTCATTCAATAGTTATTAGAAAGACATACATAATAAATGTTTAAAACATGATAGTCTAATGTGTGGGTTACATACATAATATAGTGTTATGCCTAGAAATGTCCTTTTAGGATGATTTTATATGCATATGAAAAGAATGTTCGGTGAAGACCAGAGAGAGGTTAAAAGGTCTCCTAAAGAATTTCAGTCTGAGGAAGCTCGTGATTTCCAGCGTGGAACGCATGTGATGGCCATCTCTTTGACCATCAGTCTTGATTACTTGTCCCAAATTTGACGATCTCCTTCCGGCATTGTACTTATCAATAAGTATTCTTTTGTCTTGTTGCGAGCTGTTCTGTGAAAGAGGCTTGTTGGTTAGGCTGTCTTCAGACGGTTGGAGCTAGGAATCTGATTTATGACGTCCTGTTTTCTTGGGGCCTCTCTGGAATTTCAGCTCCTCATGTTTCCATGTTCTGATCGAATCTTAAATTTGTCTGACTCGTTCTGATCCTACATAACAATACAACAACAAAAAACAATATCACAAGTAATACAATTATTTAAAACTGTAGTTTAAACCAATGAACTATTTACATTTTTTTTTTTTTTTACACAATTGTAAATAAAACAAGGTAATACTAAATACTACAATTGTTGGTAAGCACTGGCAGAATGTTTTTCTGACATTCTGAATGTTGTGGGGTGTGGTGTCACTTGGCGGGGGTGGTGGCTTTGTTGTCCTTCATGGTAGGTGGGTGTGGGGTGGTAAGGCTGAAATCTTATACGTACTCGTATAAATGCACAAATGCAATGACTGGAGATTTTCCATTAATAATAGGTTTCATTTTCGATTTGTTTCTCAGCAAAGCTTACAGTATGCCTTCAGAACACTTGTAATATATAATGAGTTGCCTGGGACAATTTTATGTTTGTAAAAAGATTGGAAAGGTTTACAATTTATTACATTTTTGGATAATGTCTTCATTGGTAATCTCAAAAAATAAGGTAGCCAAATTTGGCTTTAGAACAGTAATAAATAAATAAACTATAAACTAGAGCGAGCAAGCAAAATAAGGGTTATAAACACTTGGAATATGGAATGAGTTGCATGGTATAGTTTTATGTTTGTAAAAAGATTGAACATTTTTACAATTGATTAAATGGACAAGTGCACGCATTTTTCTTTTCTTTCTTTCTTTCTTTATTTTTTGATAATGTCTTCCTTTTGTGATCCGAAAAAAAAAAAGGTAGCCTAATTTGGCTTTAGAACAGCAGCAAGTTGACTAATTACTGGTTGTGGAGGGATAAATAAACTAAAAACTAGAGCGAGCGAGCAAAATAGGGGTTAAGCATAAAAGTGCACATAGTTATTGTATGGGGGCCCCATACCTGGAATTTGCTTAGGTCCCCCAAATCGCTAAGTCCGCCCCTGAATAGATTAATATATTTACAACAAAACACAAGTGTACTTGGACATTATAGTCAAGATATAATGTAATGATCATTGAAATTTAATTATGCTACAATGAATACAAAATGTTTATCAGTTACACTTAATAAAAAAATGTCAATATAAGTAAATACAAAGACAATTATAAAGAAAACAATACGTACTAACTTTCTAGGCTGCAAATATGGCAACATATTCGTCCTTTCATTCCCTTATGCTGCCACCAGCTGAACCACTGGGCATCTACTTTTGCTTTTTCTTTCTGACAAAATTAACATATTCCATCTTCTTGCATTCGTTCACTGTAAAAATATATATACATATATTTATTCATACACAGTAAAACCTCCAGTGTTAAATCAACACTCCCAGTGTATATATAATCCACACTCAGAGTGTTAAAAGAGTCACACTGAAGCAGTGTTAAAGTTAATGAGATAATTAGTTTAGTAATTGAGTAATCAGGCGTTGATGGTTAGACTTCAATAAATAAACCACCAGCATTTAGCGATTTTCATAATTGATTTCATTCAGAGCATACAGTTAAAAAAATAATAATTCTGCAATGCATACTGGGTACTAGCATAGTACAAAACTCATCCATGGCTCCCAGCATGCATTGCTGCATGATTTTTATTTATTTACTTATTTTTTTAAAGATCACCATTGTTGAGGTTCACAAGCTGATTCTTGATGTCTGTGTGAGTCTAATTACTTTTATAGAGAAAAACTTTTTGTGGACAAACTGTTTGGAAAGTCCTTTAGAGTAACTGACTGTCACAGAACCACTGGCTCTTAGAATCACTTTTACTATAGTCAATGCATTCTTTTAACCAGAGATTAGACATACAATGAGTCTATGTTCACTCTTAATGAAATCAGTTCACTAACAGATGACTGTCATTATAAACATATAACAAACCAAATACTGATCATTTTCTCTGGGCTTTTGAGTTATAACAAATATGTTCAAGGAACACATGGTCACAACAGCCAGAGAAAAAGACAGGGGCAAAAAAAACAAGTAACACAGAAGCCAAGAGTCAAGAGCCCAACTAAAGCAGACACTGATCTCTAACATGGTTACTTCAAATTAAACAAAAAATCAACATCTAAGCTTTAGTTAATTCTCAATAAGATCTTCTGTAGATGTCTGACAGAAATAAAGTCAGTCTGGTTAATAAGTGGAGCTGGTGATGCTGTTTGTGGGGTTGTTTAATCAGATCTTGAGATTTAATGTATTTTATTTCAGGTGATTTCATCTAAGGCTATGGCTGAAGTCAGTTGTAGTAGTTCTTGTGTTTCTCTTTTCTTCAGTGTTTCTTTTTTTTTAACAGCAGGTGTTCATCACTAATGCTCAGTCAGCACTTAATTAATCACTTAATTACTTAACTGCAAGTTTTAAAACTTACATGGTTTAAGCCAAGGGGAATTGGTTTACTCAAACGGTTTGAGTTACCCTAACTTATTGGGTTTTACAGTGTAGCTGGGTGTTAATTTACAGGATGACATGTGAATGACAGTCTAGTGATAGTTCTGTAAATCCTTGAGAAAATAAATAAAGTGTGAATGTGTTGTCCCAAGGTCAGGGGGTAACATTTGTAGATAAAATAAAGAAGAAATTTGATGGTCATAGTGAAGACTTCAGAAATCTATGGTGTAGTCCTACAGACTACAAGAGAAAGCCATTTGTAACTCACGTTAACTTCCCAGTTATGCTAGTCAGGCCTGACAGGGTGGTGTGGTCATAGGCAGGACTTTTGCTGGTTCCCTTTGTGTCACTGTTTGCTTTTTATGGCTCCATGCAAGCAAATGTTACCTGTACCACAAAAGACTGCTTTATAAATAATCTTCCTGACTTATCTCAGTTCCTCAGCATATCCAATAGCTCAGAACAACTTGATGATGTAACAGGAACTATGGACTCTCTCTTTTCTAGCACTTTAGATACGGTTGCTCCTTCACGCTTAAGGAAGATTAAGGATAAGAGTCCAACACCGTGGTATAATGAGCACACTCGCACCCTAAAGAGAGCAGCCCGGAAAATGGAGCGCAGCTGGAGGAAAACTAAACTACAGGTATTATGTTTAGCTTGGCGGGAAAGTACCCTATCCTACAGAAAAGCATTACAAACTGCTAGATCTGACTACTTTTCGTCTCTTCTAGAAGAAAACAAACATAACCCTCGGTATTTATTCAATACAGTGACTAAATTAACGAAAAATAAAGCATCAACAGGTGTTGGCATTTCCCAAGATCACAGTAGTAATGACTTTATGAACTACTTTACTTCCAAGATCGATACTATCAGAGATAAAATTGTATCCTTGCAGCCGTGAGCTACAGTATTGCATCAGATAGCGCACTATAGATCCCCTGAGGAACAATTCCATTCATTCTCTACTGTAGGAGAGGAAGAATTGTATAAACTTGTTAAATCATCTAAACCAACAACATGTATGTCAGACCCTATCCCATCTAAACTACTAAAAGAGCTGCTTCCAGAAGTCATAGATCCTCTTTTGGATATTATTAATTCATCATTGTCATTAGGATATGTCCCCAAAACCTTCAAATTGGCTGTTATTAAGCCTCTCATTAAAAAAACACAACTTGACCCCAAAGATCTAGTTAATTACAGACCGATCTTAAATTTCCCTTTTCTGTCAAAGATACTAGAAAAGGTAGTATCCTCACAATTATATTCCTTCTTAGAGAAAAAATGATATCTGTGAGGAATTCCAGTCAGGATTTAGATCATATCATAGTACTGAGACTGCTCTCATTAGAGTTACAAATGACCTGCTTCTATCATTTGATCGTGGTTGTACCTCTTTATTAGTTCTACTGGATCTTAGCGCTGCGTTCGACACTATCGACCACAACATTCTTTTGAATAGACTAGAAAACTTTGTTGGCATTAGTGGAAGTGCCTTAGCATGGTTCAAATCGTACTTATCTGACCGCCATCAGTTCATAGCAGTGAATGAAGAGGTATCATATCGATCACAAGGGCAGTATGGAGTACCTCAAGGCTCAGTATTAGGGCCGTTACTTTTCACGCTTTACATGTTACCCTTGGGAGATATTATCAGGAGACATGGTGTTAGCTTTCACTGTTATGCTGATGATACTCAGCTCTATATTTTTTCGCGGCCTGGTGAAACACACCAAATTGAGAAACTAACGGAATGCATAGTCGATATAAAAAAACTGGATGACGAGTAATTTTTTACTGCTAAATTCTGAAAAAACAGAGGTGTTAATTATCGGACCTAAAAACCCCACATGTAATAACCTAGAACATTATCTAACACTTGATGGCTGCTCTGTCAATTCTTCTTCATCAATCAGGAACCTAGGTGTGCTGTTTGGTAGCAATCTTTCATTTGAAAGGCATGTTTCTAGCATCTGTAAAACTGCGTATTTTTCATCTCAAAAACATATCTAAATTGCGACCTATGCTCTCAACGTCAAATGCAGAAATGTTAATTCATGCGTTTATGACCTCAAGGTTAGACTATTGTAATGCTTTATTGGGTGGTTGTTGTGCACGCTTGATCAACAAACTACAGATGGTCCAAAATGCAGCAGCTAGAGTCCTTACTAGAACCA
The DNA here is from genome assembly GCF_012432095.1 of Onychostoma macrolepis. Taxonomy (NCBI): domain Eukaryota; kingdom Metazoa; phylum Chordata; class Actinopteri; order Cypriniformes; family Cyprinidae; genus Onychostoma; species Onychostoma macrolepis. The sequence continues at coordinate 5,246,031 of NC_081169.1, forward strand.
GGGAGTATGACCACATTAGCCCGGTTCTGTCAACACTGCACTGGCTCCCTATCAAATATCGGATGGATTTTAAAATCTTGTTAATTACTTATAAAGCCCTGAATGGCTTCGCTCCTCAGTACTTGAGCGAGCTCTTATCACACTATAGTCCTCCGCGTCCACTGCGTTCTCAAAACTCTGGCCGTTTGATAATACCTAGAATATCAATATCGACTGTGGGCGGCAGATCCTTTTCCTATTTAGCACCCAAACTCTGGAACAATCTACCTAACACTGTTCGGGAGGCAGACACACTATGTCAGTTTAAATCTAGATTAAAGACCCATCTCTTTAGCCTGGCTTACACATAACACACTAATACGCTTCTATTATTCAAATCTTTTAAAGGATTGTTAGGCTGCATTAATTAGATCAACCGGAACCGGGAACACTCCCCATAACACACGATGTACTTGTTACATCGTAAGTAGAATGGCATCTACGCTAATATTGGTCTGTTTCTTTCCTATTCTGTTTCTCAGTCCGTATCCGAACAGATGGTGGATCGGCACCAAGAGATTATGTCTACAGCCCTGATCGTCAGCGGAGACCAGGACACCCAGATGAGCCCCAAAGACATATCCCCAGCGAAGACCTCGATTAAAATACAATAAAACTAAAAATATAACAAAATAACTAAAAATATAATAAAATACCTAACTACATAATACTATTTATTATTTTTAGAAATTGCAACAAAATAAAAAATAGAAATATAAACTTTTGAACTGCGGGTTTCGTCTGGCCAGAGGAGAACTGGCCCCCCGACTGAGCCTGGTTTCTCCCAAGGTTTTTTCTCTCCATTCTGTCACAGAGGGAGTTTTGGTTCCTTGCCGCTGTCGCCTCTGGATTGCTCAGTTGGGGAAACTTAATTTTCTAGCGATTTATCGCCGATTTGATTGCACAGATACTATTTAAACTAAACTGAGCTAGACAATGACATCTCTGAATTCAATAATGAAATGCCTTTAACTGAAAATTGAGTGTTTAATCTTATCATTATACATTACTGACACTCTATCTTCCAACTTGATACTGTTAAGTGCTTTGACACAATCTGTATTGTTAATAGCGCTATATAAATAAAGGTTTTACTAAATTTACTAATCCTGCATTTCCACGTTTACAATGCATAAAGACAGAATATTAAAATTAGAATATTTTTAGGGTTTTTAACTATACATTTGTTATATAGTTTAAATATTAAACTTTTAAATTGGTGACATATAACACAAGGTCATTTGTGCATATTGTTACAACTGTACTTATAGCAAAAAATAAATAAAGAAAATAAGATGAAGAAAAGAAAGAAAGTATTAAACACAGTAAAGTACTATATGCATTTAGTATTTATAATAAGTATTTTATTGAATATTAGAGTTGAAATTGTTACAGAACATCAAGGAAATAATAAATTTTATGAAGACATCAGAAGTATGGTGTGTGTGCCTCATTGTTTAGGAATAAATAAATAATTTCAGAAAATGAAGTTTTATGATAAACAACACTGTAAAACCAGTAAGTAGCTTTTTAAAATAATCGTATGTTATATTTTAAGTACTTATTCTGGAAAATGGCCAACTTTTGAGCGCTGAAACAAGCATGCAATGTTTTTGCGAATTTCCGGCAAATTTAAGCCGTAAATAAGGGGATTCAAAACAGGAGGGATAACCAGAAATTCCACTGAAAAAATGATAGCCACAATCTTAAATTTGTCTGAATCATACCGACTTAAAGCAATATCACAAAATGAAGCTATAGAGTAGTTAACAAAGCTTATAATGTGAGGAAGACATGTTTGTAATGCTTTGCCCCTAAATTCTTTGGAGCTTTTTTGACAAATTATCAAAATTCTGGCATAAGTATAGAAGATGAAGAAGGCAGGGAGAAAAACTGTTGTTGTTGTGACAAAAAATCCAATTATGTTGTTATTCAAAGTGGAAGTCCCACAAGACAGTCGAACCACAGACCAGTTGGAACAGTACAGTCGTGGTATGTCAGTCCCACACAAAGGCAACCTGGCTGAGTAGAAAATAACCAGACCCATAGAAAACACTGCATAAAGTGATGCTAGTGCCATGTACAGTGCTGTAACTTTTGAGGTCATAATTTTATGATATTTTAAAGGATTGCATATGGCAACATATCTGTCATATGCCATCAGAGTTAATATGGTATATTCAGACATTGCATAAGTATAAATCGTAAAAATCTGAACAAAACACGCTGGCCTAGAAATCGTATTTGTATCAAAAAGGAGATCAACCATTAGCCTAGGGAAGAAACCAGCTGAGCCACAGAGATCATTGACAGACAAACAAGATATCAGTATGTACATTGGCTCATGAAGAGATCTCTCTTTAAAGACCACAAACAAAATGATGGCATTAAATAATATAATTGCTAAATAAACTATAAGTGTCAATATTAGGATAAGATATCTCAAGTGAACAAAATCCTTGAACAAAGTGAAATAAAAATAGGAAGGCATGGTTCCATTTTCCATTTGGTGATCAAAAAAGTGAAAGTGCCACTCAAAATAAATATCTGGATTCAGTTTTTGTCTGTTATTTGAAGAGTAAAGCATCCAAGTAGTTGTTGATATCCCTTGTTCAGTCTAAAATTTCTTTATTTGCTCCAGCTCATTTTTAAAGTAACAATCACGGTGAAGAGAACTGATTGTTGATGTTGATCTGAGGCAACTGCTCAATTTGCTGTAAGCAGATTATATAACAAGAGCTGACATCATCTGGGTCTTTACAAACTATACACATGAGAATTGGCCACATTCATTTTTGCTGTTCATTAAGTTCATCAACTACAATTAAAACTTATCCTTTACAGGACGGCTGTTGGTTTTTATTTGATAACATTGGTTTGGGGTAAGCACAACCATGAATAATGAATAATGAAAGAGCAATAAATTATGTAAGTAGAGAGGAAAATGTGACACAATATGTCAGACTGAATGTATCTATATGTATATGTACATGTATATGTACAGTATGTATATATTGACAAAAGATATGATATGAACAACATATCACTCAGCAATAGAACCCAAAATAAGCATAATTCGATGGAAGAAAAATAAATGTAATGAAACCAGGTTCAGCACTGCCTTTGTAATCTTGACTGAATTGCTATACAACTTTTATAATGGCTGTTGATGTTTATTAAATATTATTATTTAATAAATGTTATTTTATATAAAAATTATTACTATTTAATAATAGTATTTTGGTACTTTCACTTTCCTCAGTGGATATTGAAACTAATATTTTATTGTGAATATGAAATTAAGCTGAAGAATGAATGCTGTATCATATGCAGGTAATCAGTCCATCTCTCTCTCGTAATACTCTACTGTAGTGATTGGAGAAACAAAGCTTTTTGAAAGAGTTTTTTAAAACAGTTATGATGTAACAAAGCAATTACGTCAGTTAGGAACATGTGATTTGAAACAATATATTCTTAAAGGTTTCAAAGTTTCATGAAGCAGTGCTTTGAAAGCAGCCATAACTATTCTACATATTATAATAAGCTTTCAATGAAGCAACTCATACCCCTTTTCAACCAGCATGAAGCAGGTGCTAGTTCAGAGCCAGTGCTATTGCCAGTTCAGAGTTGGTTCGAATGGTGAGCCTTCTACGAACCAGTTTGCATTTCCACTGGCTAGAAAGCCACTACAGAGCCAGGTCTTATGTCACTTAATACATCATCAGTGTGCCTTCATTACTAGTTATAAAGTGAGGTTTTCGATTTGAATTTTTGGTGGAAGAAAATCGTTCTGCAAGGGGTTTAAAGATACTCTGTGGTTATTTCCTATTTATTTACTGTTATTATTATTATTATTAAATACATTGAAGGGTACAAGAAAGCATATTTCATCTACACAAACAAATTAGATGGAACATTGCAAATATTATATTTTTCATATGTTTGTGGTGCTTAGCTTCAGTTAGGCAGTAGGTGGTGCAATTGTGCTAAAACAACATGCCCTTGAAAATAAGACACCTCTTTTTTGAAGGAAGGTCAATTTTGTTGTTGATAACCAGCTTTCTCATTTGCAGAAAATAACATTGACAGCTTCCATGTTTTGATGAGTGAATTGTGTTTCCTGACATAAAATAGTAGCCCATATGTGAGGAAGCTCATTGTGCTTTTTATTTTCAACACATCCTCATCAAACAAAAGCCCAATTTACAAATTCTGATTATGCATGCCAGACCCTGTTTTAATAAAATGCTAGCATGCTCAGCCAGTTCTCAGATTCTCAGTGTTAACTAACCATTAACCATTAAACCATTTGCTGCTTCTTAATAATTAGTAAGCTGTTACGTTTAGTTATGAGTAGGATTTAGACATCTAAAATATGGGGCCACTTGCATAAACTTAACCTCTATGTTAAGAAAGTGTCTTAGGTATGAGTTTGACCAACTAGCAATTAGACAAAGGGTAATCATTCTTATTTTTTGATTCAGATAAGACTAATCTTAAATAAAAAAAATAAATAAATAAATAAATAGACAGATAGATAGATAGATAGATAGATAGATAGACAGATAGATAGATAGACAGATAGATAGACAGATATATGACAAACTTGTAAGACTAGTCTAAACCTTTTATGCAACAGACCCATGGTCATGCAGAATAAAGCATTAATATGTGCTTTATAAGTACTATTGAACAGCCAATATGCTAGTAATATGCATACTAAAAAAAATAAAATAAAAAAATAAATAAAAACCTACACTGTTAAACAATTTTGTGTGAAATTCCAGCATATTCCATTTCAAAGTGGGACTTGTCTTGTATCTAACTGCCCTCTCAGAAATTGCTTGCAAACAAACAGCATCAGACTGTGTTTCTACAGTGCATATGTACTATGAAGAGATACATGCAAAAAAGCATGAATAGATCGTGCTGTGGAGTTTTAGAATTAGAATAGTTAGACTAAATTAAAGTCAGGCAATTTGTTTATTTCATATTCTAGCTTGTCATCTTTTTCACAGATGTTTTCATGTCACACATCTGACATGACTAGATCAGAAATTTGAATATGAACACACAAGATCGAAGATCCCAAACAAATTCTAATCAGTAATCTCCATTATGGTGACCTCAAAACAATTACAGTAGTAAACAACTAAATTTCTCACAGTTGCATAATTAAAGACAGCTTAATAATGTGAATTCACAGTAAAACAATAGCAGTAAATTACTGTGGATGTTGCAGTGATATTGTAAAATAATATTATTTAATCCTGTAAATTCCTGGCTTTTTTTTATTTTTTATAGTGTAGTTAAAAATGATAATTGGTCCCTAAACTAAAGCGTTACCCAATCATTTATTTCCAAATATATCAATGATTTGTTAAATACAACTGCATTATAACAAGCATTTTAATTACCATAACATGGCAGTTTTTATACAGTGTTTGTGAATTCATCACTGTCTAAATGTAAGGTCACTGCAGGTCAAAGATCACTCAAAGTTAATGTGACCATTATTATTTTTTTTTAAATACAGCACCAAATGATGCAACAAAGATAAACATGTTATTAACATGTCATTAAGTTGTTTTCACTTCTAAAATGGTCCCTTGACCATCTCAGGAAAATATACTGTTACCAGCTCTCCCAGTGGTCCAAGGTAAATGGACCTTCAGGTTAATTAGACAAAAAAACAAAAACAAAAAAAAAACACTTTAATTAAGTCCCTTGGTAAAATGGCCAAGACTAGTCCCAATGAGGCTGATCACTGTGGCATTAGATAAAGAATACTGCGTCACTAGAAAGAGTAGGCCAAGCAGGTGACACTGAAATGGGAATGGTGGTGAAAAATGTGAAGACTCAAATAAACAAATAAATAAATAAAATAAATGTGGCGAACAGAGTTTTATTCTTACTTTACTTAAAATAACACAAGTGTCTAAAGAAGTCTCAGAGAACACCCCAAACATAAAATTATAAATGTACCGCTATGGACTAGAGGGAAGAGGTGAAAAGGGAAGAGGTGAAAAACAAGAGCTATGTAATACAGAGAAGCAACCTATGAGATGTTCTGTTGTTACTGCAGTGAGAACACACTTGACCCACAAGGAACTGCGATGAATGCATTTTATAAAATTTAAAACACGTGTGAAAACTTCAAATCAACCTTCCAAATTTAACTAAAAGATCTGTGGTGTAGTCTGAAGACTGACTGGGCTATGTTTCCCAAAAACATTTTAGCAAACTACGTATGATCACAAGTTCCATTGTTACCAACATAGATAAATAAAGATTCACAGGCCTGAAATCTATAATTTTTTCCTCAGTTTCAAGGTGATAATACACAGGAAGGCATGCCAGGAAGGCACACAACTTTCTTAGCATGTTGCTGGGTAATGTTGCCATCACTGAAAAACCAGGTGAGACCACTGATCTATAATAGAGAACTGGATTGCTCATGACGTCATGAAAGTGAAGCTGCCTCGCCGCCATATTGGTATTCCCCAGTATTCCCATACATTCTATTAAATTAATAGGAAATTGTACGAATTTAATGAGAAAACATCACCTAACAAATCAGCGTTTTTAAATCTGAAGTATCCCTGTGCATTCTTACAATGCAAACTCCATAGGCATGTTATTAGAAAATGTCGGGAATTTCCCCTGCTTATTAAAAACTTATGTTCATATACATTACAGTAGAGAACATCAGATGAACATGATAAACATCAGACGGACACAACCTCAAAATACCGTATATAACAAATCACAAAGTGCTCATTCTGAAATCTGAAGAAAGATTTATGCTTTGTATATACATACACCTTCACCTTGTACAGTTATTCATTGTTTATAATTTTGTTATAGTGTTTTCATTCGTACAGTAAGCTAACTGCAAATGTTTCAACGATGATTTTGTTAACAGCATTCGTTTTGAAGCAGGTAATGATTTAAACGGTGTTTAAATAAATGATTAATTTAGCAAATATGTTACATTTTACATAAACGGTAATGCTAGTAAACATCTTGGAGAGTCTGAAATAGATGTTGCTCAATCATGACATTAAAATACACATCATAATTTATTCAGAGAAATAACTGACCAACTTACAGTACGGAAGAAGCAAGAAGCTTTATTTCAAGATGATGCATGGTAAGTAGTAACAGAGGCTATTATTCATTGTATATTCAAATCAATTTCTGATACTAATACGTTCATGTTTATTGATTCCTGAATAATTACGTACATAAATAAATAGGCTATATTTTGTGTTGGATCAGTTAACATTACCTGTGTCGGCAGTGCGCAGCGGACCTAAACGATTTAAATATATTGTTTATCCTGCCCAAAAAGACCATAAACATTGCAGATAACATCTGAAGTAAAAATTAATTTACATACACATAACATAAAAACTAATCCTGTTTGACTGATTCACTTCAAATCGGGTGATTTTAGGTCATCGGTTTGCATGTGATGAATTTAGAAGCCACCAAACACTTCCATGTTTTCCCTATTTAAAGACGGTTACATGAGTAGTTACACGAGTAAGTATGGTGACACAAAATAAAATGTGGCTATGCGGATAAAAAATGATAACTAATGTATGGCGCAGTAATATCATCACTCCTGAAAACTCCCCCTCTAACTTCTGTCAATACAACCAACGTGACCTGCACGCCTGCACTATCAGTAGTAGTTTGAGCAGACTCGGCGAAGTATCAGGGGGAGGGGTAGGGGGAGTTTTCAGGAGTGATGATATTACTGCGCCGAGGTCGAAGTGCTATGAAGTACTCTTCCGCCATACATTATAGTCATCATTTTTATCTGCTTAGAAAATCGCCACTGTTTATTTTGTGTCACCATACTTACTCGTGTAACTACTCATGTAACCGTCTTTAAATAGGAAAAACATGGAAGTGTTTGGTAGCTTCTAAATTCA